>NW_024468535.1:140188-248819 GCF_001632365.1 Laetiporus sulphureus 93-53
GCAAAAAATCGAGCGCCGAAGCTTTAGTCGACTCAGGAGCATATTCCATGTACATCAGCAAGTGATTCGTAAAGAACAATCGAATCGCAACCTCCAAGCTTAACACAACATACAAGGTGTACAATGCTGATGGATCCCAAAACAAACATGGCGAAATAACTGACTATGTAAAAGCATACCTCAAAGTCGGAGATCATGGTTCCACCCACCGTCTGCTAGTCACAGACATCGAGAAATTAGACATGATCATTGGGATGTCATACTTACGTCAGCACAATCCAGAAATCAACTGGCAAGCTGGAGAATGGAAATACTCACGATGCCCGAGTACGTGTCACCACCAGAGGCTTCGTAAAAAAACAACAAGCCATTGCGAGAGAGGAAGCTGAAGAAATCTCGCAACGAGCACAACAAGTGGCAGAGCCAACTGCATTCAGAATGTTTAATGGACACAACATCGATGCAGTAAATCCTATAATTTGGTGGGTCGAAATGGACGACCCCGAAGCCGAACAAATAGCCCGCATGATACTTTCTATAGCAGATTGCGGCTATGCTGAACCAGAAGAAGACCTGAAAGAAGCGGCACCCCAGTCAAACACTGGCAGCCCAGAAGATCAGGTTATTAATGAAGTAGAATCTTGGGAAAAACTAGTACCAGATTATCTACATTCATTTGGTGATGTCTTCTCCAAGAAAACATCGGAAAGGATGCCAACTCGAAAGCCTTACGATCATGCAATCGAGTTTGAAGAACAACATGAATTACCACAACCAAGCAAACTTTATCCTATGAATCCGGAGGAAAGAAATTCCCTAGATTCATGGATCGACGAAAACCTAGCAAAAGGCTACATTCGAAAGTCGAAATCACCTATCGCTGCCCCAGTATTCTTTGTCAAAAAGAAAGATGGCACGCTAAGACTGGTACAAGACTACCGAAAACTTAATGCTATAACCAAGAAGAATCGCTTCTCTATTCCACGAATAAGCGAACTTATCGATCAGCTCAGTAACACGTCAATATTCACCAAGCTGGATCTCAGATGGGGATACAACAATGTTCGCATCCGCAAGGGTGACAAATGGAAAACAGCTTTTGTGACGCATCGCGGTTTATATGAGGCCACGGTTATGTTTTTCGGTTTCTGTAACGCACCAGCCACCTTCCAGCACATGATGAATGAGATTTTAGATGATCTTATTTGGGAAGGCCATGTGATTGTCTACCTCGATGATATTCTAATCTTCACTAACGATCTGAAACAACATCGGAAGATTACCGAAGAGGTAATTAAAAGATTACGGGACAACGATCTTTTCGCCAAACCAGAAAAGTGCTTTTTCGAACAACCTTCGATTGAGTACTTAGGGATGATTATCTCTAAAGGCGAGGTCCGTATGGACCCCCAAAAGGTCGCAGGTGTACTCGACTGGCCTGAACCCAAAAAGGTTAAGCAAGTACAAGCATTCCTTGGGTTCGCGAACTTCTATCGTCGATTCATTGAAGGATTTGCCAAAAAGTCTCGACCACTCAATATCCTTACACGAAAGGATCAGAAATGGGTATGGGGTGAAGAACAACAACAGGCATTTAACGCTCTCAAACATGCCTTTACTTCAACTCCAATTCTGGCGTTACTGGATGATACTCATCCATTCCGGTTAGAAACGGATTCCAGCGATTTCGCCACTGGCGCATGCCTTGAACAACTCAAAGACGATGGGTTGTGGCATCCAATCGCATTCTATTCGAAAAGCCTCAATGAGGCTGAGCAGAACTATGAAATCTATGACAAAGAGATGCTCGCAATCATTCGAGCGTTGGAAGAATACCGACAACATCTCGAAGGTCATCCGCTCCCAGTCGAAATTTGGTCCGATCACCAGAACTTAACCTATTTCAAATCAGCACAAAAACTGATGAGACGGCAAGCTCGATGGTCGCTCTATCTTACACGGTTCAACATCCAACTACATCACAAACCAGGGAAATCAATGCATCACGCTTGTCACAAATACAGTCCTTGTAACCCTAACCATTCTCATATAAATACCCTAAGTGCCAGCACTAAGCGCTGGACCAGGCTATACATCACCTAGCCAGGTATCCAAGCGCACATCTGTATATTACACGGATGGTGCTGACGCACATAGCATATTACATTACATATGCTGGTATAGAGAATAGGTTACACGGGTTACCTGTGAAGGACTAGATCCAACATATAGTCTCATGTCCTCATGTGACCTCCAGCGGGCTATGCTGCTACAAGGGCCTACAGCCGAAAGGTGCCCAGCAAGCGTAGAACGAAGGAAATCTAGTCACGTGACTAAAAGCCCTGAAAAGGAATACGTCACAAATGTGCCGATCATATACAATCTGACACAATGGATCGTATCACGATCATAGTTCCCAAGGGAACCATTGAGTCCTACAATAGATTGTATCGGCACGTGACTTATCGGGATCAACCAGAAATCAATTGACTAGTCGCCGATATAAGTCCTGGCCATCAAGCCATATAAGACTTACGACATCTTAATAGTCATGGAGATAGATCTCATAGCGTCTATTAGACTGAACCAACCAACCTCAATCCTAGTCTCGCAAGAGACCTGTTAAAGGATTAGAGCAAGGCAGTCTACGCTATCATTATCCTGAAGATACGACGAAATGGCCTTTTGCTAGACTTAGCATATGTGACAACCCGATCCCTGAACAGGATCCTCAATAGGGCTGCGACATTAAGTCTGGGCCTTTCGGAGCCATAAAAGGTCTAGAGTAATCTCGGACATCATTGTGCGCAGTATATCACATGCGAATCACACAATGACGCCACGAGTCCAGACCTATCTCAAGTACACATCACGTACAAGCTCAGATCCACAGACCGGATAAGAGCCGACCCTGATAAGGGGCCGCCGATCTGGCATCTAAAGAAGTCTTGACCCGGTTCCCACTTGATATTAGAAGAAGCCATGACTGAGTCTTCTATAGACTCCTGTACTAGTCTTGGCCGATATCAAAGTGGATCTCTGGGGCACTGTCGGGCGTTTCACCTTGACAGTTGTGGGATACGTAATTTCTGATGGAAATACGTAAACGTCTAGTGGGGACCCAAAAGAGGTTCCTTCGGTCCCCTCGGTTAAGGGTACTCACGGTGCAAGCCATGGTCCAATAGATACACGTAGTTATAATTAGGTTAAGTGCGATAAGGTCATGAACAATGAAGCGGCGCCATTAGAAGGTATTTGGCGCAGCACCTCGCCGTATGTGTACACTAAAGTAGGTTCTCACACGGCTCGATCTGTAGGTCCATACCCGGTATCAGGGGTCCTGGATCTAACATACTTGCCATATAAGGGTTCCTAATATACATATGTATTATAATATGAAGTAGGATAGACGGTATATCGGGGTACTCCCCTGCTTGTATATATACTAGGGTCAACTGGGAGTAGATCCCCAGTTCTATCATACTTCCCCACCTGGGGCTCACTCCTCTCTGAGTCCTAAGGGACTGGCTAGCGATCCAGGTCAATGACCGTCTGACATGGGACTTCAGGCCGCCCAACTGAGGGCCTGCTTGTAGTTGTGTAGTGATACACATTATCCTGCCACCACCTACTTGTCAACATATCACGATCGACCATTCAAGTTGGTTCTGGATGTTAGAGGTAATTCATGTCTAGTCAGGACTACATAGGTGCCGACACATTAGCTTGTGTTCGGAGATTATTCCCTAGTAGTTCGTGACAGCGCTGATCCTCTGTCCAGGAGGCCAGATCATGAAGAGGGGGTAAATCTCGATAATTCCGACAAAACTCTGCTCAAAACGGAATATTTCACGATTAAAGCTATTCAACATACCCATCTTGCAGTCGTCACAGATCATGATTTGGTGGACAAGATCAAGGAGGCACTACAAGACGACAATGTGAACAACTCATATCAAGATCTACTCAAGAAAGGACAACGAGAGTTCTCGAAAGGACTCGAAGACTGGAACTTCGAAAGTGGGATATTACTATACCGAGGCAAAGTCTATGTGCCAAAAGCAGATAATAAGGAATCACTTAGAAGAGAAATCGTCCAGCGTCATCATGAAGCTGCCAGTGCAGGTCATCCTGGAAGATGGAAGACATATGAGATGCTATCTCGTAACTACTGGTGGCCAGGAATGTCCACTTACGTCAAAAAGTATGTTGGTTCTTGCGACCTTTGTCAACGCAACAAGAACATCAATCAGCCGAAATATGGAGAATTACAGCCAAACGAGGTTCCAACAGAACCTTGGGAAATTGTCTCTGTCGACTTAATTACTCAATTACCAGAATCCCATGGATTCAACGCCATTATGGTAGTTGTCGATCGTTTGACCAAAAGAGCGCACTTCTTTGCAATCACCAATGAGTTCTCAGCATCAGACCTTGCTCGTACTTTCTATGAGAGGGTATGGACACAGCATGGTCTTCCGAGACAGATTATCTCGGATAGAGGTACGCAGTTTGCAAGCGCATCATTCCAGGAAATATGCAAACTCCTTGGGATACAATCAACAATGTCGTCCGCATATCATCCGGAGACCGATGGTCAAACTGAAAGAACAAATCAGTCGTTGGAGCAATATCTCCATATCTATACTGACAGATGCGTGGAAGATTGGAGTATACTACTGCCAACTGCCGAATTCGCCTATAATAATCAGACTTCTGAAGCCACTAAGAATTCCCCATTCTTTGTCGAATACGGTAGACATCCACGTGCAGAACCAACAATAATGGACCCCATAAAGCATCATACGCTAGATTCCATAATGCAGGCACGAGTAGAAGCGCAAGAGCAAGTGAAAGCAGCCATTCTATTGGCGGCTGAACGCATGAAGTGGTATTACGATCAATCCGTACGACCAGCACCTTTCAAAGTTGGAGATCAAGTATTACTCTCCACTAAAGATTGGCAGACATCGGGAGCTAAACTGGCACAATGGAGAGATGGACCCTTCGAAATCGTAGAAAAACTAGGACCAGTCACATATAGACTCAAAATGCCACGGCAATACGGCGTTCATCCAGTTTTTCATGCGTCCAAGCTCGCGCTCTACCATGAAGATGAAATACCAGATCGCACTCTCAGACCCCGTCCTCCTATCAAAAAGAAGACTGGCGAAGAATGGGAAGTCGAGAATATAGTCGACTCTCGTGTCATTCGTGGCAAACTTCAATATTTGGTGCATTGGAAGGGTTATTCTAAAGCCGAAGAAACTTGGGAACCCGCTGCAAATTTGAAGAAATCTCCGCGTCTCATCAAGGAATTTCACAGAAAATATCCTGACGCACCTCAACCAATATCTCTCATTGATACAAATCCGGTCAATGGCGTTTTTCCACCCAGGAGAACAGGTCAAGTCTATGACCCCGCCACTGATACCATTCAGATATACGATCAGGATAGAGATGATTGGGATTATTCTAGAGATCTTCAAATTACAGTAGACAATCCAAACGCACAAGCACCAAAATATGCCCATGAAGACGATGCTGGAATGGATTTAGCCGCATCAGAACCAACAACCATCTGAGCACACTCAAGAGGATTGGTATCCACAGGACTTCACTTTACAACACCTCGAGGGACCTATGGTCGAATTGCACCATGAAGTGGGCTAGCTGTCAAAGGCATCGACGTAGGCGCTGGTGTAATCGACAGAGGATACACAGGCGAAATCAAGATTTTGCTGATCAATTGGCCCGGCGTACTGGCATATGCCAAGAGAATGCACATGCTCTGCCATTGGGCTTCTCAGCTCCTTGAAGCTCGATTGCACATATTATTCTCGCTTCAAAATTGCAATTCTTCGTGTATGCGAGACAATGCGAGAATACGACGTGGAGCGAGTACGTTAAGTAGGCAAAGAAATATAGCCTTCGACAAGAGTCACAGTAGCTAGGTATTGCAGCATAATGTATGTGTGGTTTCGATCAATTCGGTCGAAACAGTTTAGAACTGTATATTGCACTCAATTGAGTGCTGATGCAATCATTATAGCTACTGAGATGAAAGTACCGTGGTGATCCTATGGAGCGCAATGCCGACTTGCGAGTACTCTCACGAACTGATAGGATCGCCACACCTATGGGATGCTCTGAGTACGTGGCTACGCCGTGATGCGTCCTTCCTCTACTGATGTACGCTCTACGGACTGACGTACTTTATCCGATCACAGTGCAGGCCGCGAACGATCACCGAATGTTTTCCTCTACGTGACGACTCGGCGTTCTCGCGCAGGTACGCATCAAACTTGAATGTGGCGCAACTATGTTGATTGATGCGTTGATATCTCATCCTTTTACCGATCTCCGTGATGCTGCAAATTTCGGGTATCGTGCTGCTGCCAGCTGTCCTTACGGCTCGACTTGCGCGACCGTCTCGAAAAAGCTAGTGCGCACTTATCCTACGGTGGCTGCGCTGAGCTAATACCACAATGGCATGCACAGTCTGACAATATTTTACAAGCGGCCGTTGTTTCAGACATGGATGCATGTGACAACAAGCAATCGCACAAACGTATAAATTGTGCAGAAAGGTATACTCTAGTGAGCTTATATCATTCCTGTTATCGTTTACTGCTCATCGTCATTTGAGCACCTCTTCACTTCCTCCATACCTTCCTTTCAGTGAGATGCAACACAATGGTCCGCACTACGATCCTCACTTGTGCATTCATCGTCTCCGGCGCACTCGTTGGAGGTACGCTGTGGCACTTCTAACCCTTTTTGACGATTCTCAAGTCGTTTGGAAAGCTTTACCAGTGACGCGTTCGGCTCTTGACTGGCATGCTTTCGAGCGGAGGAGTGTCTTTGAAAACTGGGTATGTTTCATGCACAACTCATCATTGATGCCGCTTTCCATGCATCATCTGTAGGCCTCGCCATCACCTGGACAACGTCCCTTGCACTTGACGTACCTTGAAGAACGTGAGACGATCGAGCGGAGGAACTGCCGAATCTTCGGCTGTTTGTACGAGGTACAGGTGTGTGGCGTTTTCGATTCATGTTTGACACGTCGACTGATCAACAATGCCAGGCTTTACCGACAACACACAGCGATTTTCTGCCCGCCACGGCTGTTTCTACCCAGCCCACTATCCTCTCAGAGGGTGGCGCCCAAACTGTACGTCTTGAAATGCCTGGCTTGGAAATCTATCTTATGGTTCACAGCCTTTTGGCAACGCAGCTGCAAAGGAACCATCGTCTTATGAGGCATAGTTCTCCCACAATTAGGACCTCCCCATTCGCCTTCCGAGACGAGAGAGCGCCACTCTATCGTGACCGAGAGCTGCTGATACTTATTTGCTTCCATCTATTCACTTCAAAGATGACGGGCCGGATCCGCATGTACCTCCCATTCCCCAAAATATGCTATTCCATTTGCCAAGGAAATGATCGTCGGTGTGGCCTAGGACTGTCTCAGGCTTGCTTCAATACTGTTGAAAAAATGGCAGCATTCCAGCCATTCACTGGGAACTCAGTCGTCTGTCATGAGACTTTGTATAAAGGGCAATACCTCCACCGGCAAGGCATGTGTAGCTTGTTATCTGAAGCCGGCTCATTCAAACGGCCATCAACATCCGTACGACAGATACGCTGGCCTTTCGTACTTACCGCGGACGGAGGGGGAAAATGATCACTCAGTGGACAATCAGGATAATAGATCTCATCAATGCCAGACTTTAGGATGTCTACTATGTTCGAGCACGTTGTCATAAGATGCCAAGTGGAACCCGACCAAGACACCGATTACATCGCCAGCGCCGAGAAGACATTTCGGAAATACTCTTTCAGTCCATCCACGCCCAACACAATGCCTCCAATCACACCATCCGGCCTGACGATGACAATAGTCAATCCACCACGAGTCGGCGACACTGCGTAACCCTCGTAGGCATGCCCACTCCCATCCGAGAGGAGCAGATCAGCAGACTGAACATCGGCGCATTCGGGAGCCGTCTGTGGGAGAACGACGACGGAGCGGACCAGACCCTCGGGATAGAGCTCCGTCGCCTTGAGCACAGAGCCGATACTGTCGGACTCGGCGGAGAAAATCAGTGCAGTGTGCGAACCAGGACGGAAGATGTGGAAAAGGGAGGTGATGTTATGTTCGTCGTCCACCTTCTCTCGCTCGTGGATGACCAGGAGCCCCGGCGCGTCAGGGGCTCTGTCTCCAGCGCGAATTCCCTCGCCCCCTCCGTACGCACTGTCTATTAACTCCGCCTTTTCCTCTGCGGTGCACGGCGTACGCTCATCCACGACGATCGAGCTCCAACAATAGTTGACTCCGAGCTGGTTCAGCAACCCATCCCGTTTCCAGGCAGAGATGTCATTCTCTACTTTGGTAGCCATGCTCCTACCAAGAATAGCGGTGGTGCGCTTCAGCATGTCTTTGATGACTGGAAGACGCTCCTCATTGTAAGTGGAAAGGAGAGATCGAGAGGCGATGCCCTTCTCGACGAGAGAAAGCTTCCAGCCGAGGTTAATCTGCAACGGCGCCATCAGAGCGAGCCTACCGACCGCGATCGAGATCACTCACCGCGTCTTGGATGCCCGAATTCAAGCCCTGTAAGGACATATTAGAATTGGTCATACGAGCTGCTTCAGCTGCGAACTAATCCTCACTTGACCGCCACTAGGGCTATGCACATGTGCAGCGTCTGATTTATGAGAAATCAATGAATGTTTGATATGTTGATTAGGTGGGACAACATACCTCCCGCGACAAAAACACGTCCCTCACCAAACTTGTCAACCATCCGGATATTCGGCCTATATAAAAGAGAGCGTGAGGCTAGAATATCGTTAAACATAAAATGTACAACGAAACTCACGTATAAGCGGACAGCCATATCACCTTGCCCACTTTGATATCATCCCTGTTTGACACGGAATGGACAAATTTGACTAGTTGCTCCCGGTCGTCGATTAACTTTGCATAATCGGCATGTCCTGCGGCAAAAATGTTGAAGATATCACCTTCGTATGTGGGACGAAGGGCGAGCCTGAAGTGGCGTGAATGTCAACGGTCTAGCAATTTATTATCGGGCACGTACGATCTCTCGCTGAGATTTCCCCAGCTATGCAAGGCCTTGCAACGCGGTCACATTAGCATGATGAAGTCGTGAAGAACAATGTGAACAACTTACATCCTTGCTTATCCCAAAGATCTCGAGGTCGCCGATTAAAAAATGCTCCTGTCCACCTCGAGTCTCACCATCAAATGTTAGACCAAGCTGCTTCCGCACAACTCCTGCTTATACGTTAGTACCACGAAAGCTCGTACGAATGGGCTGTGTGCACCTTTGGCGCCATCTGTGCCAACCAGCCACTGCGCGAGAACGGTCTCACGCTGCTCGCTCTCCCCTGTCTTTTTCACAATCTCCGCGACGACACAGTTCTCCTGCTGCCTGAAGCTATGCAGCTCCGTGTTCAATTCCACATGACACCCATATTTTTCCAAATGCTTGCGCAGTACACCTTCTTGACGATTCTGGCCTATCAATAAGGCATTGATCTGATGCGCAATCCTTCATACCACGTCGAAAATAGAGGGATGGGCTAGACTCACGTATGGAACATCGGGAGTAGGGTCCTGTGGCGTTTGCATATAGAACTCCTTCAACACTTCAACGCCCCCCGGCAGTTTGTAGACCCTATTCGGTATGAGAGAAACTCCTTCAGCTTGCATGTCGGGCAGCACTCCCAAGTAATTGTACAGCTCAAGCGAGCGTGGCTAAGCTTACTTCATCAGAAACCCGTATCCACGGAAGAGCTTAAACAACGTACCATGACTCCCGCACCGCGAGATCCTGCATGGTAGCTTGGTAATTTATCGATGATCCGAACCGAAGTACCGTTCTTCAGCAAAGTGAGAGCTAAAACAAGGCCCACAGGACCTGCTCCAACCTAAGACGAGCGCGAAGAATGAGCAACATAGCCAAGTTTACAGCAGATGCTGAGCTCACAATCAGAACGGGTGTAGACAATGTCTGAGGCATACTGCTGTACTGGTTCGAGCACAATATTCGTCCAGAGCTGGTTGCATAGAGGTAGCAGCGAGCAGGCTTATATTCTGCGCGGGATCCCATTCCCGCATTTGCTGAAACGTCATTCTACGCGCGACATCGTGTGTTCCCTGCCGATGCCGCAACGTCTGCGTGGTTAATTCATGGGATGTTCAGAAGGCTGATCCATTAGAAGCGACAGCGTCACCTAATCTGATAAGATCCGAGGAGAATCAGCAATACTGACACGAAATAGCTTACGCACAGAGCGCCTCTCACGGACTTCTGTGAGGACTCGGCGTCCTTGTTCGTCGGACGTAGCTTCGGCGATGCTGATGCATTCGTTCGGCTGATAGGAGGACGAATTACTTCGAATTGTCGAGGCGCTCCCAGGCTCGGCTGCGTCCGCATGGAGTTAAGTGCATATCATTGGATCAACCGCACAAAAATACTGTACCTGCTGGAACGACTTGTGCATTGCCCAATTTGCGCATTGTCCGAGCGGTCAGCAGCGATTCGCATCACTGACATGGAGAAGGTTTAGCCGATGCTGAACTGATCAAATACTGTGTCGGTTAGACGGCGTTTATGGCTTGGATAGTAGCCCGATCCTCCGACACTGCGGCCAAATTGATCGCCCACGCACCAGCCTACACGTTCGAGACTACTGAGGCATGACATACAATTGCTTGCTCTTGTCCAATATCGAATTTGATGGATCAATGTCGTGCACACTTCGCGCACACTCACGAATGCTTTTTCAACCATAAATGCTCAATTGCCGTTCGACTCTGTTGAGAAATTGATACAGCGAGCAGGTTTGCATCTTCCCTAAATATACTCCGAGTAGCGCGGGGTTTTTGAGCAGAACCTTTGGAGACCCGTGTTTGCCAGAATCACGTATACGTACTAGTGGAAGAGACCTGATTAAGGACGAGGAGAAGAGAAGAGACTCGATGTGACAGTACGCCTTCGAGCAGGCAGGATCTAATCTAATCTATGGAGAGGTCTTATCAGATTAGATAACAACCGGACGTGTTCCAGCGTGACAGCGGTCGCCGTGGCCGCATTGCGGCTTTCCTTAGACTTCCAGCGTCCTACTGCATAGAGGCAGTGCAAGGATCAGTATACACAGTGGCCGTACGTACGCTCCATTACAGTTACATTTTATCGTCGAGGACCCTCATGCCCCAGCTCGTTGCGACAGGTTAGGCCCCACACACAAAGTAAGATCTCGCCTGACAGTTCAACGTGCAGTGGTCCCGCGGGCCAGACATGGTGCGATTCCGAGCAAGTTTGACATCAACGAATACTAACGTCCTGTCTTATGGTCAAAGGCACCTCGCTCGGACACATATGTTGCTCTTCCAAATGAAGATGCGACTGGCGGAGAGACACCTGAATCGAGCGAGCCCTTGCTCTCGCCAGAAAACGCGTTTCACGGCGGCACGCTCGTACTCCATAAAGACGGCCGAGGCTATACCTATGCATATGGTCCGAAGGGCCTCAAGGGGCTGCTGCACAATTACTATGCTTTGGGTTGCGCCGTGTTTGTGTCCATAGGAGGACTGCTCTTCGGTTACGACCAAGGTGTCATTGCGAATGTGCTGGTAATGCGTGACTTCACTGAGAGGTGGCCCATTGGGGCGTGGGAGAAGGGCGTTATGAGTCAGTCCTATTCATGCAGAAAGTATCAAAAATATAACGCTAAGCTAGAGTGCTCTTCCAGCTGCCGTGCTCGAGCTGGGAGCCCTAATCGGCGCTCTGACAACTGGCATGCTCGCTGACCGCGTGTCGCGGAGAACGTCAATACTCATAGCATGCAGTACGCTGTTTCGCATGCCTCGTCAGAGTAACCTGAGAGCGATAAGGACAGTGTTCCACCAGTCACCTTCTGCGTTGGTTCAGCATTACAGGTTGGCGCACAGAGCCTATTTCATCTCACGTTGGGCCGCGCAATAAGTGGACTCGGTATCGGTGCGCTAAGGTGCGTCAGCATCCTACAAATCCCGTGGGCTACTTCAAACGCGTACTTGCAGCATGCTAGCGCCACTCTACATGGCCGAAATCAGCCCGCCAGAACTCCGGGGTTCGCTCATGACCATGGAACAGCTCGCAATCGTGCTCGGTGCGGTCCTTGGCTTCTGGACTGGCTTCTTCACACGTAACGGTATGGTTCTAAGCACTGCTTGATTGGTCAATATCCGCCCTCATATCCTGATTAGTTCCTGGATCCACTTCATGGAGAATACCCCTCGGCATCCAGTTAGGCCCAGGCATTCTACTAGCGACTGGGTGTCTCTTCCTCCCTCCATCACCGAGATTACTCGTCATGCAAGGCCGCACAGACGAGGCTCTCCACGCACTGGCAAAGCTACGTCGGCGAACACCCGAAGAGAGTGCTACCGACCCTTTGCTTCAGGTGTGCTTGATATCACGACCGTGCGGCCGCTCGCTAACAATAGGGATAGATTGAGCTGTTAGAGATGCAGACGGAGGCGATGCTCATCTCGCGACATGTAAACGTTGATGCCTGTGAAGAATCTGAGGAAGTTGTTAGGACCAGGTCGTTCGCGACGGAACTGAGGTCCTGGCTGCGCCTCTTCGGAGGGCAGTATTGGGAGAGGACTGCCATCGGCATCATGATGATGTTCTTTCAGCGTACGTATAGCATGAAATCATTACTAACAAGCCGCGACGTTGATCGTGTTATGATGATTTTGCAGAGTGGAGCGGAATTAACGCGCTGCTGTACTACGGTCCAACATTAATGCGATCGCTCGGGTTGCAGGGCGATAGCGCGACGCTGATGGTATCGGGTGGCATTGGGATCGTGCAGTTCCTGGCTGTGCTCCCTGTCATCGTCGTCATCGACCGGATAGGCGAGTGAATATGACATTGGAATTGTTATAGTGCTAACGCACCATCTTAGGACGCAGGCCGCTGTTGAGAGGTCCGTGATGAATGATCTCGGTGGTCATTCCTGGGCTTCGTGCTGACGAGCTGGACGAATAGGAGGCAGCGCGATCATGGCGTTGTCGCACTTCTGCATCGCTATCTTGGTGTGACTTCACGTGTGATCCCATGGTCACGCACTGCTGATGTGTCATTCAGGTTCGGCAATACGAAGGCGCATGGGAGGCACATAGGTTTGCAGCGTGGATATGCGTTGGGTACGTAAGCATAGTCATAGCCGCACCCTCCTTGTCCCATCTTGCTTCGCCCCAGATGTGTTTATATGTTCACCGCGGCCTATGGCATGAGCTATGGTCCGATAGGGTGGGTGCTTTCTACTGAAGTATTTCCACTATCGGTTCGCAGCAAGGGCGTGTCACTTTCGACGGCGTCAAACTGGTTCAACAACTGTGAGTCATTGCATACGAGCTCGTTGATCTTCGACGAAAGTAGCCCTCGCATTTGAATAGTTCTCATCGGCCTAGTAACACCAGAGATCATGGAGATCTCACCTTCGTGAGTGGTTTTCAACCTCAATGCTATTCGAGCTGTTGCTCAGCGATCACTTGTATCCAGGGGCACATTTCTCGTGTTCACCACTGCGTGCTTTTTGGGCTACATCTGGTCAACCTACGCTGTGCCGGAGACTGCCAACATTTCTCTCGAGGAGATGGACGAAGTGTTCAGTTCGTCAGCTGGCCGCGAAGATGCCGATCTGAAAGAGCAGGTGTGTTACTATGTCCGACATATATCTGTCGCCTTGGGCGCAGGTCTCATGCTTCTCGCAGATTGAGCAGGACCTTGGCTTGCATGACTTGGTTCAACGGTGGGCCGCTCACTGTGCCACTACATCGTAGTGTCCTAGGCGTATGTCCACTGCCCTCTGTCGCGGCATTTGCGGGATCCTCTAGAATCAGTCCGTTGAGTAGACATATCATATTGCTTGGGTATGGCGATCATCTAGGTAGTAATGTCTTAGAATAGGTCGTATAATGGTTCAATCGCATCTCACATGGAAGGATTTTATTGACATTGTCGTGGAGCATGAAAAATAAACGAAATCTCGATGCATTGGTATCGATGACATACAGCAGCAACACGAACAAAATGAAACGAGAGACGAGAATGGCTACACTACGAAAAGATCCAGATGCGAGTGATGGACACGACGGACACACGGTGATGAGGCGGCAAATGCGAAGCAACGGAGGGCTGAAATACTATATATACAATCATCTTTGTGTGAAATTGTAAAGACATGCAATATCTGTGTTTCAAACACCGTATCGTTGTGCTAAGCGCTCCTGTATGGCAGGAGGGAAGGTCGCTACCTGGGCCGACCACCCAGCAACATCATGGTTCTTGAATGTTGTCAGAATCTCTTGGAACATCGCGTTGAGCTCGGGAGACGGTTGGTTCCATCGAACGATCGCGTTACAGAACCAAAGAAGGCTCTGTGAAGTCACATTAAAACTATTCATTCATAACATGATAAAACCTCTTACCTTCATTATACCAGTCGGGTTTGCCTTCACAAGCGTGCACAAACCGCGGAATGCAGAGTCCTTCTCTTCATTGTCGCGTATCTCGTACAGTGCCTGGCACCAAGCCTGGGCAAACTCGGGTAGCAGCGGGGCGACCATTGTCGGATGCATGTACCCAACTCGTCCTATTGACACTGCAGCGTTCTCATGCAGACTGCGAGGGGCTTTGGGGTGAAGGAGGATCGGCACCAAACGTGATATCAGCGGGTTGACCCATTGTCTAAATTCGGGATCATCTGCCGAGCATACACCGTCAGCGTGAGTGATACACGGAGAAACTTCCATATACCTCGTCCGTAGCGTAGAGCGACTTCACCGACTGACCAAGCTGCGTTGTTGCATGCGCTGATGAACTCAACTTTCGGTTCGGGGTCCAACTGCTCAATGAGCTCTTGCATAATCGCCGGCATATGCGGACGCAGAAGCGGGAAGCAGTTCATGGCCATATCGCCGACGAGCGCATAAGCGGATTGCCGAACGGGCGCTTGTGGGTGCTTCAAGCAGAAGGTGAGCAACGAGAGAAGGTTCGGCTGGCTACGTGTGATCAACGGCTCCAGAGCCATGCCGAGGCCCTGCGTCAGACCGGACAACAGGTCAAGCGCGACAACCAGGAACGATCTGTCTGGTTCGTCCATGTCCGAATTCTGCTGGTACGCTTGGTACTGAAGCAGGGAACTGTGGACGATGGCAGCGCAGCGCTCGAAGATAGGCCCCGCGTAAGGAAGGAAGGCGGGACCCATGGCTATGGTCACGGATGCGAGACACTACACATTACAGAAGAGTTAATTTTGGCAGAACTGTTTGTGCGCGCAACAGGTATCACGTACCTCCAGAAGGGGAATAAGGTCCTCATCATCGTCTTTAAGCTTGCTCCACCGCTTAAGGAGTGGTGGCATGAGAATCTCTACGAACGTTGGATTTTGTAACGCTGGGCCGACGGCATCAGCGAGAGTACCGACAGCATCATACAAAATGAGCATGTTCTTGTGCTGGTACTTGTCGAAGGCGAAGACGAGGTTACGCAGGACTGGCTCAAGGAACGGCACAAGCTCGGCGCCCGCGTCCTCCTCAAACGTCGCGAATGCGCTACAACCAGCTTCTTGGACACGCTTGTTGTTATCGAGGACCATACGCAAAAGCTGCAAGGCGTCAACTATCAACAAGAAGTGATTATGAATCCGATGCTCACCCCTTCCAATGTTGGGACGAAGAACAGGTTCCTATGCTCTTCTGATACAGGCTGAGTACACCAGCTGGCATACCGGCCCAGCGTCCAACACGTGATCGACCGCACAAGAGGCTTCAAACGAAGTCAGCGAAGCGCATGGTGAATGTCACGTTGACGTACCTTGGGATCGTTCAGCGTGTTGTTGAGGTACGGGACCAGCGTCGACAGATGAGGCTCAATTGCATCGATACAACCTAGGCAGCATGGTTAACATCCTGTACACCGTGGAACACCCGGTGCTTACCTTCGGCCATCGCACCCAGAGCCAGGATACCGCTCTCTCGCTGCAGCCAGTCTTCACTCCATAGCTTGTTTTTGAGGGGCTCCAGCAGAACATTGAGCAAATCGGCACCAAACCGAACTGCCAATACGTCCAACGCCGCCGCGGCGCATTTTCTCAGGTTCCATTCAGTCGACATCTCGTCGAAGTCCTCGTCCTCGTCAAGTTCATCGAGTTCGTCATCATCATCCTCTAGCTCCTCGCCGTACGCTCCAATACGTGGCTTGGACGAAGCGTCTGCGCCATTCGCCTCGTGCTCGTAGCCGTGCGATTTACCTCCATAGTGTCGCGGTTTGATGTCGCTTTCCTTATCTGGAACAGACGCGTCCTCTGCGTCGGCCTCGAGCCACACCAGGTCGTCCTCGCCATATACCATGCAATCGAGCAAGACCGGTGCAACCTTTCCAAGAAGTGGGTGAAGGTATGGCGCGAGGTCGGGATCCTCGGCAAAGGTTAACCAGAACTCGCAGGCCTCGAGAGCGACGTTTTCATTCTTGTCCTTTGTCGAGTATAGCATGTATTCTGCGACATTGTTCATCTCCGGCATGAGCTTCTCGGGTCGAGACGCAAGGAGCAGGACGAGCGCCTGGCAGACATGACGGCGCACGGAGGGGTCTTCGTCCGATGCCCGCTTGAAGAGCGCCGCAATGAAGGCGTCTATGTGGGCGAACAGTGATTGACAGCCGATGGGTACGAAGTAGGACAGACAAGCGATAGCATGTGAACGCATTTTTGAGTTGGGATGCTCCGAGAGGATGAGAAATTTCGGAATCATGAATTCAAGGGGCCATGTGCCGCTGATCTCGACGTCCAGCTTCCGAGGATAGTCTTCACATGCCTTCTCGAGCACGTTAAATGCCGCCTAAAGCCAAATCGTGTGAGATCATATCGCTAGCGATCGATGATGCACAAATAAGCAGAGAACGCATATTAGATTCAGGCGATGTAGTAGTCGCCACCACACCGCGACCCTCAGGAGCATGATGCGCAGTCAAAAGCAACAACCAAATGCAAACCTCTTTCCGTCCCACTCGTGCACCTGATAGGAAGTTGCAAAGATGCTTACCTCTTGTTGGTCGAAATTCGTCGAATCCAAGTAATGCACCAGCTGTTGCAGACACTCCGGCCAGTTCTTGGGCTCCAAGATACCAAGGAATGCGACGATATCTTGCCCAGCTGCATTACGGATCATAACCGAAGGATCATTGAAAGCCTGCAAGACTGAGGTCTTCACGAACGACACTACGTCCGGTGATGATCTGAGAATGAGACGGGCATTGTTCTTGAGGAGATATCCAGCGATTGTACGGATACGGTCCTCCTCCTGCGGCATGCACGCGAGGATGTAGGAGAGATAGCCAATATAATCAGGAACGCGCGTGAAACTGTTCAATTTCTTTGTAATGGTAGATTAATGAGCATGAGATGCGGTAGCCGAAATTACGAAACGACGTACATGAGTAATAGTATGCTGAACCTGCGTGTTCTGGGTATCTGTTGAGTCGTGGATTGTCTGCAAAATTTCCTGCAGTCCATCTTGTTGAGGGACCCAGGAGGACATAGTGGATGATCAAGACGCGTGAACAGCGTAGAGCAAGTCAATGGACGCGTAAAAGTGGGGACAAGTTCGGCTTGAGGGTGTCGGGCTTGCTGTTTGTTTGCGACAAACCTGCGTGGCTGATGTAAGTTAATTCATTTCGGTAATTCCCATCAACATTTCCAAATCAGGAACGTCCATCACTTTCTCGTACTACTTTCTCCTCCGACACACATGCATTCATGGCCCTTCCGAGTTGCTCGCCAGCATTCCATCTGCAGCTACGAGACATCTGTGTGCTTTCTTATAGATGTCATGTTATGCCGAGGCTGTGATAGACTTCGACGGAAGAGGTGTTCCAGCCTACAAATCCGCCTACTGTTGGTTGGCAACTCCACCGTGCAACGCCACATTACTGCTTCATGCATGATCATGATATCGCGAAGCAGGACCTCCCTCTCCGTGATCTCACGACTCACTTGTAATTGTTCCTATTCTGGTTGATGATTTCTGACCGGAGTCCCATGTCCGGTGTGACTCTTTTGCCTGCTGGGCGTGCGGATATGAAATCGATCACCAAGCACCCGGATAGCTTTCTGCAGCACCAGGCTCCTCCCCATTTGTTCCTGGGGGCTAGAGAAGGTGTCTTCGTCGACGCTGAAGCATCAGATGACCCGTGCTTCATCCGCCGAAGTGGCCACATCCGAGTCAGTTATAGGTTTAAGCTTTTCGATTACTTCTACGGGCTTAATCGGTCCTCTGAACACCGCTATCGCCAGACAGAGGATACTGTAGATATATGAAGCCTGCGGAGTTTGGAGGGCTGTCTCATCTGTCATCTGTCCATCCATGGGAGACTACACTAGTCCTCTGCATAGGTGTTTCCTCGCCTCGCCTAGCAGCCATCTGATTTCCTCCGATAAAATTGTCTTGCGATAATTCTTTAGGCCATTCAGGCCATGTAGAAGTGAGCACACAGAATGAGCCATGGCTTCATGGCACGACTCTTTTTTTGGCCGGGCACTTCTAGTGCGATGGATGTTGAGCGTCTAAGTAGTATCCGTCAATGGCACCTTGGCAAGTGAGAAGGGCGATGTGTGCGTCATGAATGAGAGATATTTACTCAGAGCCACTGAAAGAAAGAGACTGCGGAAGTTCATGGTCTACGAAGGAGAGCACGTTGACACGATCGAGTATTTGCGTCTGAATCTAGCTACTAGGATTTGGTACGTAACGTCCTCAGATACGTTTACTTCGAAAGCGGATGGGAAGGAGCCTACTACCGCGCTGCCGATGCGTCTAGAAGAAAGCTGGCACGACGCCGATTGGAGGTGGACGCACAAGTCCAAGTCAATATGCTTCTATCATGATAAGCTAGCAAAGATGGGCGTGCATGCCCACGGATCCGCGGCACCAATCCATCAGTTTCTATTTAGCAAAAGTCTGAGGCCGTTTAAAGCTTTGTATGGTCTTATGAAGCGTTCTCCGTGCCGTTCTCGGGCGTTATTGGGGTCGAGATTCCCGAAGCATTCTGAGATGCCGCCGCCGGCCCTGGGGCTGGGATATCCCCCAGAGGATCCTTCATGTAGCTTCGTAAGAAGTTGCGCCAAGGAGCCTTGGACGGAACGAAATGCCCTAGACACACCGGCACGATTACTCCACGGTCGTCCGTGCCAAGGGGTTTACGACGTACCGCCATCATGATGCACGACGCGTTTGTTGTCTGAGATATCTATGAGAGTCTTCGATCGTTCCTCGACAACGATGACGTCGGTCCTCCCCAGGACGTGCAGCGTTGGCGTGGAGTACGAGGGTGAGAATATCGTGTCAGCGAGCGGGCTGCGAGGTCGGAATCCCGCTACCGCGATGCAGAATCCCCTGGGAAGTCGATCAATTAATCTCGGATATCTCGGGGGCCGGCGGCATGATGCATATTGCGTCCTGAGACTTACAAAGGAGGATGCGGTGGCTTTCCATCAATCAAGAAGGGCGGATGCGCTTGCGGCCTTTCTAGCTGGACCGAACCACCGAAGTATGATCAGCTCTTCGAGTCCGCAGACGGAACATAGTAGACGTACAAGAGCAGCGAGGATAGCAGCCATCGCTGCTCCCTGGCTGTCGTATGATGATTGATCAGTTGCGCACTTGGGGACTGGGACTATGAAGGCCAAACCTGAAACCAAATACTCCCTAGAACAGTAAACACGTCGCAAAGCGCCGTACAAACGTCATTCGGAAGACACATACCTCATAGTGGTCCTTCGCTAGGATGTCTCTCAATGCAGCGAGCGAATCATCTAACCCGCGTGCCAGATTCCGGTCAGCCTCCGCCTTCCACCATCCGCGCGGTGCCAGTGCAGGATCCTGTTCTTTTACTGCCTCTGGGGCCCCGAGGTCCTCAAGTGACGAGTTGTTCGAGAGCGTGCTCAAGTACGCCATGTCCACGGGAGTGAGTACGTAAGGCGCATCGACGAACACTGTGGGGAGCGTCATGTTCAGCAAGCATTGATCAAGCAGCCTGAGGGCGGGGAGGGAACACACACCGAGTTCCACATCCTTGCCGCATGTCTTGCGGAGCGCGCCCATCTATGGGACACATCAGACCAATCTCTTCCACCGATGATATAAACTCGTTTCCCCTCACCCTTTTGCTGAAGATCGTCGCACTTTGAGCGTACCTTGGAGATCATGAGCCATCGGCCATCTCAACGGCTTGCTGTGATGAAAGTATAACTGTGACTTGCCCGTGCAACATGAGAACTTTACGAGTGGTCGCCATCGAAGATGTCTATTTTCGTGATCAGAAAAATGAAGCGGGTTATAGGTCTTGACCGATCTTTCTACACGAATTCCTGGTTTGCGCCAATAGGTCACGCTATATTCCTGCGGAGTCATCAGTGTTGTTGAAGGTTTCTGCACCAGGCGCGCTGAAGCTCACGAATCAGTTTGCTCTCGATGATACGATAGGTATGAAGCAGCTTTTCGATCTGGCTATCTGGCTATCTGGGTTATAGATGTAGGACTGACACCTAGCGATGTGAAGTCACTACTGACAAAGGAGAGCGTAGATCCCTTACTTGTTCGATTCTTGACGTCGCAGAGTCTACAGTTCCAAAACGCGAGAATCTCGGCGCGGCACCGAACATGGACATGTTTGATCCGTTGTCGATGATCGGCTGATCCGAGCTCGGCGTCACGGCCAGAAGGTAGAAATCAGTTGGCAGGGATCACCATTCAAGCTGAGCTCGTCATACAAATCGAAATGTAACCGTCGACAAGCCGGATCATAAGCGTCCTCAAGCTTCAAGAGGCTGTTTGTCGTGAGCTTTACCTGGCGGTGAATCCCGCGCACGAGTCCGAAGTGTGCGGTGACGAGCGTGCAAACGTTAGCATCTCAACATGGCATCGCAGCTGACTTTTTTTTGAATGCCTCTGAGAACATACGACACCAAACGAGGGGTCAACAGAATGAGTATGACATCCAGTGTACATGGCATTAATATGGGCCTATGGATATAGTACAACAGTGGGCAGGTCGCCACTGCAAGTGAGATGCTGATTATATGATACTTCGAGCCATCATTAAATTATCGGACGACTGACTTTGAGCAACAAGGCATGTTAGTGGCAAGTAATCCGGAAAACGTGAATGACCGCATGCACCGAAAGACGCCAGCACAGGAAGCCTTCACATCGCCTGGCAGGCAGCAAAGGCATCACCATAAAGCTCCTGCGTCTCCCTCCACGCCTCCGCCCAGTCTTCCACCTCCTCCGCAAGAATCCCACCATGTTTCCCCTTTTTGCTCTGGATGTTCTTTTCTAGTTTCTCGAGCGGAACCTCCGCGTAGTCGCCCTGCAAGAACGGCTTCACGAGCGTGTAGTGCACGATGCGCGTCTCTGTCTTGAGATCCTCCCAGAGCGCGGGCGAGCGCTTCTTGATAGCCAGATTCGCGTTGTACGCATAGGGAAGGCGCATGGCCTCCTTGCCGTAATAATAGTTGAGGAACGACTGCTCCGCATCCTCCGCAGGGTACGTCGCGGTACCGATCTTGGAGACCATATCGTTGAACACGTCCATCGACGGGCGGAGGAAGAGCACGCCCGCGTTGAACTCGACGCCGAATCCGCGCCCGTCGATGAAGACGTCCGGCACGGCACCGAACGAGTACGGGAGCGTGAAAAGCTCGTCAAAGTTGCGCCGGACGAGCGTGTCCGCGTCGAGGTACACAAGGCTGCGCACGCCGAGCTTGCCGAGCGTCCAGAGCTGCAGTTTCGAGTACTGGTCGACAAAGTGGCGATGCACGCCCGCGTACGGCGGCGCGATACGCGCGACTGGATGTGGTGTCCAGCCTGTTGCAGATGCGATGCAGACCGCGCGCGGGGACGTCTTTTCGGGTAGGTAGATCATGATTCGGCTCGCGGAGCTGTTCACTTTGTTCAGTGTGTGGCCGAGCGTGGCAACTGCGACTGCGAAGGCATCGGTATAGAGGCTTGTCACAATTGCGTTCTCGTTGCTCGCTTGAGGTATTGAGACGTCGGATGCGAGGAGTGGGTAGCCATGGCTGGGGGTGGGGAGATGGATAAGAACGCTGAGCACAAAGGTTGGAGATCATAGACAAACTGAACGGTTCATGGATCTATATCTGAGGAAGCACGCCCACGGCTCCTGCACATGAAGTACCTTCGATCTGTCAAACTCCGTCCATCCCACCCTTGCTCATTATGGCATGAGCAGCCAATCCGACATGGCATGCCCGACGCCTCCCAGCGCCCCCGCCTTCTAACCAGAATGAAAGACGAAGATACAACTCACAGATGCTGATAGTTGTCCAGCGCTGCTGGCGTCGCGCCATAAAAGTACTTCCAAAGGAAGAAGATATTCGCGAGCACGGAAAGACTAATCAAGATCTTGCCAAACGGCCAGCGCTGGCTGGTGGCCGTGCCCTGAAAGCCGTTCCACAGCGGTGAATACTCCTTATATCGCCGGAACGTCGAAAATACAGCCATGTAACAATCGCTGGCAGAGTTTTGGGAGGTATATGGGAGGCTGGAGAGATGCAATTATGCGGAATCACCGCGACTGCGCCGCAGGAGTTGGCCGTTGGTCACGAGCATAAGCGATAGACATGTTGACGCCCTGGCAGAACGACGAACGTGCATATAAAGGTGTGCTCGATGATTGCGACAAGCGTTTGGTAACTTGGAAAGGGAGGAGAAGAAAGTATACTCATACAATCACTCTAGTGCCAAGGCGTCTCGGATACACCGACTTTGGAACTTGATCAGGCCTAATATATTCCCCTCCCCGAATGACTGCTAGTACACATGTACAGACCGACATAGATTGTCCAACAACTAAGCAGCTTGTAGACGACGTCTCGCGTTTCTGTCTGACGAAAATGTGTGCGTTGAGACCGAATCCGCTGTCTTCGCGTCTCAGCGTTTTAGACGCGATGACCTTACTAACTGCATGAGCAACAATAAACTGTCGGTGTATTAGTCTATAGCTTCAGCCGTGCAATGCGAATACAATAATATGAATATAAAGGACAGTCCTGACATAACGTGCCACCTTGCTGTACAGATAATGCAGAACAGCGACACTAGCAGATCGGATCAGCATCACCAGAACAAGCGACAGAGCAGCGCGACTCACCTGCTCAATGCCAATTGTGCATCATGGAACTGGAGGACTCGCTGCGGCACTACCGCACTCGGTCAGCGCGTCGGCATGAGTCCGTCGTGTATCTATCCAGAACTCCAACCACTCCCGCAGCTCCTCCTCGAACAGACCTCCGTATTGAGAGATCTTGTTCTGCACGTTTGCCTCCATCCGCCGTATCTCGACCACCGTTGCGCCCGAGTTGTCGAATTCTTTCAGGAACGGTTTGACGAGCGTGTAATGCACGATGCGTGCCTGTCGCTTGACGTCTGCCCAAAGCTCCGGCGCCCTTTTCTTGATGGCAAGGTTGGCATTATAGGCGTATGGAAGGCGCACCGCCTCGGCTCCGTAGTAGTGATTGAGGAACGACTGCTCCGCCTCGTGCATGTTATACGACGCAGTGCCGATCTTGGCGAGCATGTCCTGAAACACGGCAGTCGACGGTCGGAGGAAGAGCACGCCCGCATTGAAGCTTAGCGAAAAGCCTGGGTTGTCGACGTACACGTCCGGCACCGCGGCGAAGTTGTACGGCAGGTCGAACAGCTCGTCAAAGTTGCGGAGTACGAGCGTGTCGGCGTCGAGGTAAACGGCGCCCTTTATGCCGGCGTCGGCAAGCGTCCAGATGTTGAGCTTCGAGTACTGGTCCATGAAGTGCTCAAAGACGCCTTGGCCGTTACGTGGAGGAGGGATGCGTGGTATTGCGCGGGCGACGAAGCCGGTGGATGTCGCAATGCATAGGGCGCGGGGGGAGATCTTCTCGGGAAGGTAGAACAAGATGCGGCTCGCGGTGCTGTTGGCTCTGTTGAGCGAGTGGCCGAGGGTGGCGATCGCGGTTGCATACGAGTCGGTGTATAAACTCGTCACGATCGCATTCCCGGTCGGATCAGGTGCACGGAACGTGGTGAGGAACTCGTCGTTGACGACCGGCTGTATGTTTCTGTATCGATCAATGTCAAGCCGGGAACACATCTCCCAAGAGCGTACGCACAGGAGGCGACTCACAATGGCTGATAGTTATCGAGAGGAAGCGGCCACTTCTTGGATAGCTTGCTACACAAGACAATGTTCATAATCCCTGATACTGCGAGCAGAACGACGGCCACGAAGCCATATTTGCGGGGACTCGACTTGGAGCTCGAATTTTCGGACCACAGCGGAGTGTAGTCCTTGTAGCGGGACCAGCATGACATGAATGGGAGATAGAGGGGTCACAAGTCAACGGCTGGTCAAGATGGCATCGACGAGGGTTTACACGATGGCTGCGCAGAGCAACGTAAAAACGCTGATCACACCGCGGGTGGACTAGTTCCGTTATGTCTCTTTCGCCGTTCAAGATGCGGGCACAACCACCTACGACAAATAGCGTGCGCGGTAGAAAGCTCGAGGTTTGCGTTGAGGAGAGGGGTGGTGGACCGATGCAACTTGCACGTCGGACGTTGCATGTCGAGACACGGGGACCAGCGCTAACTTTGCACGCTGAATCAAACGCTTGCTGAGTGGCGGCCACTGCTGCACAATCATCATCAATGCATCACGCATCACTGTTTCAGCTACAATTTGCGAAAACAGAGTTGGCTTCCCAAATATCCCCCTTCCTTCTGGTCAATATCCCATAAGGGGGCCGCGGGGAGAACACTTCTCGGACATCAATTCGTTGAACGCGTTCCGACTATGCCAATCAGTATGTGTTTCTGATTGCTTATCGCCGATACAGTGTATGATTTCCTCAACATCATGATTGTGATAGATGATTGTATCGCAATGCGCACGCCGCTATCATGACATATCAATTTACGCTCCGGTGCGAGGACATTGCCAAGAAAGAAATGAGAGGAGTCAAGGCATCGCCATTGGTCAAGTTCGAAGAGTACGTGCACATTATGGATACCACGACTACTCACAACAGCATGACAGCAACAGCTGACAAAATCATACTACAGTCATCTGCATAGCCCGTTCTCACTTAATGTTTGATATCATTACAAACCGACAGCAGACAGGAGCGCGTTCCACTCCGGGTGCCGAGGCCGGCGGCCTGTAGAACGAATGTGAGCTTGGATGACGGAATTGATACTCCAAGGCGCAGCTCACCGGATCACATCCAGTCGTGGCGGAGAAGGAATTGATACCACATCCAGGACTTTCTCCCGACGTTATATCCGTTAAAGCCTTCGCATACAATGTTACAATGTCGACTTTAGGGAATGATCCATCCATTCTAGAGAGAACTTACTTTCTGACAAGACGGTGGTTCAGTAACGCGACCATGCTCGCGAATATAGGACCTGAACGATTATTTCAAGCAAATGGAGCACGCAATCGTGCGTATAATTTGCATCTGCCAAGCATGCACCGCAGGGGCTGTTGAGAGTGCTGCTGGCTCTTGACGTCTGAAATGAAGCGTGAGGTGTCGACAATATGCAATCCTTGTGCATTGCTGGAGCTGGTCGTGCCCGTGTCCGAACGGCTAATGAATTAATGAATTTGTATCTCATCGCCCCACTGGTTAACGCATCAAGCCCGAGCAATTATAATGATCGCAGTAGCGTCTAGACACTGGGAGTAGGTGAGCTTTCACGAAAAATTCATGCTGCGATTGACACGAATTACTGACAATAATGCTCTTGTCATGAAGGTGTACCAGCCCTCATGCACTGGTTTAATTTCTTGCCATATAACTGGTACGTCTCTTTCCAGATATCAAGCCACTCCTGGAGCTCCTCGTCGAAAACACCATCAAACTCGCCCATCCTGCTCTTCACGTTGTCCTCGAGGCCGTCTATTGTGACTATGGTCTTTCCAGTATTGTCGGCCTCCGCGAGGAACGGCTTGACGAGGGTGTAGTGGACGATGCGCGCCCGGCCCTTGAGGTCCTGCCACATTTCGGGCTTGCGCTTCTTGATTGCGAGATTTGCATTGTATGCGTAGGGCAGGCGAACTGCATCCGCCGCATAATACTGATTGAGGAACGCCTGGTCTGCCTGGATGGCGTCATAGGTTGCCGTTTGCATCTTATTGATCATGTCATTGAAAACGTCCATCGACGGACGTGCGAATATTACGCCCGTGTTGAATTCGACGGCGAACCCATGTAATCCAACGTATACGTCTGGCGCGGCACCAAAATTATATGGAAGGCTGAACAGCTCATCAAAGTTGCGCATCACCAGTGTATCCGCATCAAGGTGCACGACAGCTTTGATACCGGACTCGCTGAGAGTCCATAGATTGAGCTTCGAGTATGCGTCCATGAGACGTTCGTGCGTTCCCTTGCCATTGTGAGGAGGAGGAATGCGGGTGACGGGATGTGGGATGAAACCCGTAGCGCTCGCAACGCACAGTGCGTCGGGGGAAATGTTTTCCGGGAGATAGAAAAGGAGTCGCTTTGCGGTGCTGTTCACTCTGTTCAGAGAGTGCCCAAGGTTGGCAATTGCAGTCGCATAGGAGTCCGTGTACATGCATGTCACGACAGCGTTCTCTTCTGAAGATGGCTTTGCTAGCGCATTGAAAAATCCTTCGTCGACGAGCGGCTGTGTATTTCTGTGGTACAGATTGCAACCTGTCAAGTATTTAGATGAAGTGAACGATTAAGGTGCGTACAGATGCTGATAATTATCCAGAGGTGTCGTTGGCCACCAATGCTCAAGCCGTTTGATCATGTAGGCGTTATAAGCCACAGAGATAGCGAGAACCACGACATGTCCCAGTACAAGAAATATCAATTGGCGGTTTGTTTGTCTGAATGTTGAAACATTTGGCCATAAAGGAGTATAACCCTTGTATCGCGTAAAGAGTGACATGGTGAAGGTGGGCACTTTGGGGAGAGGTTACTACGCACGATTGGCCGCCCGCCTGGAGAGCTTTCAGTGCGCAGCAGGGGCTCGGTAGTGCCGGTGCCATCATCAGCGGATCAACGTTCAACAACGATCGAGTACCGCGAAGAATTGATGCGGCTTCCGAAGTTCGCGTAATTAAGGAAAGGACCAGCTCAATCAGCGAGCGTTGGTGTTCTTCGAATAGTCATGCATCATGCTCAGCGCGACATGCACAAGAAGGGACAAGAGCTTCTGAATCGCATGCGAACTGCAAGCCTGGTAACATGAAACAAATACGGTTATTATAGGAGAACAAGGAACACTTCATGGATGTTCACGTTGAATTCGTAGAGTGCATTGAGTACTCATCGTGTCTCCACAATCCGATCACAATAGCCAACCCGAGATACTGCTAGTACAAATCCCCAGCTTTATTAGAGATCGTCTCTCCGCTACTTTCAGCTTACTGGTACAAACAATCACCCCAACACCCTCCCCCGCAAAAGCGAAAGCCCGAGACACTCCTAAATCACGGGATAAACCGATGGACGAGTATCGCCCAGACATGGACTCCAAATCCATATCCTCAGTCATAGAAGGACTCCTTTGGAGTGAGATTGGTCCGCGGAAAATACGCTGCGATTGCATAGTATCAACAGCTAGTTCGTTCGATTTCGCTGGGAGCCAGTAACTCCACAGTCACGACCGGTCTCGTCTAGCGTTGTACTGAGCATGGAGACGCCGTGTCAGGTTCGATTGGATCCTACATCGCAACCTCAAAGGCCTCGGTCACGATGTATGGATCTTTTTCAGGCCATTAGACGTATATCCGTGAAATTTCGCATCGCTACGTGCCATCGGAAAATAGGACGTCGTCCTTCTCTCCCACTCAGCCATTGCAGCTAGCTCGTGGAAAGCCTGACCCTCCATCATTGTACCGGACTATGCGTACTCCAAAGAACTTCAATCGGCATCAGGATCTCATCCGCATTTGAAATCTCACGGAGGAACTTGAGCGTTGTAATAGAGTAATGGAGATCAAGAAGGATCATCCAAAGATCCAGATCATCTTGATGGTAGGAGTGGGAACGGGAAAGAAAGGCATCTCAGCTGAAATGTGCATGCTGCAGGTGGTGCTGCCAATCAAGCATTTCCATGAAGATATTCCAGCGAAAGCCAGATAGTTAGACACCCGGAAGCAAGCGAAGGAAGTCGAATGAAGCACGGGATTCTGTGGACATGTAGATGGTGCTGCAGGACAGGAGGCTGCACTCGTTGCAATGTATATGACTAGATATCGTGGGGTGTTTGATGTAAGTGCAACACGCAGAAATTTGTCACACTTCGGAAATTTTCCACACCCTCCGCTTCTAGCAAATCCATCTGCGCGCCTCCCACCTGCCATATTGCATTCAGTCGTATCGAACGTTCGCAGGCGGCATCGATACGCCGCTCGGCGCCATCCGTGAGCTGACGACGGTCGAAGGCCGCGAAAATCATAGAGGGGGGAAGACATCAACCCAACAGACAGTGGCCAGAGGGCACGCACACAACGATGGCTGCGAGCTATCATCCAACTGCGGTGTCACGTTTCTTTCTCAGAGCATTCTTCACGACCCTGATGGCGTTCTCTCTAGCAGCTATGAGCCGCTTCGCCTTGTTGATATCCAAAGACTCCTTCAGTGTGATGTAATCTGGAGCCTTCTTGAGCTTCGGTTCGTCTTGAGGAGCAAGAGTAGACTCCGACTGCTCATGCATTGACTGCTTGTCCTTGGTGAGGGAGGCAAGTTCAGCCCGCAGGGATGTAAGAGTGTCATCCAAGGAGGACAGTCTAGCAATCGATGTCGCCATGTCATCCTTCAGCCTGAACACACGACATACGTCTCGGGCGCATGTCTCAAAATGGGCGAAGCGTACCGGTCCCAGCATGACGCCTCCATACCTACAAACCGCGCACACTGAGCCGCAGCAACTAAACTCTATGATGGGTACATGGACTTACCAGCGACTGACAATAACAACAGCATCTATCACTCCCTCTTCCTGCATGACTTTCAGGACCTTACCACCGGCATGCTGTTCCCTGTCATCCTCACTCCCGGTCTTCAACTCGAAGTCATCCGGCCCACCCAATCCAGTCTTTCCCTCCTTCAGTACCATACATCGCCATGCCGATACCTCATGTGTAGCGGGCTTTGAGGCGTGAACGACATTCCTGACGCATGCGACTACGGCACGAGCTTCCTTGTCGTTGGACGCAGCGTAGATACTAGCCACGAACGTCGAGCCTCTGTCTCGTATTTCCTGCGACGTCGCAATACACTCCGGAGTGCAGTTCGGCTGAGACAATCCTAGATATGCATCAAGCGTGGTGGCCATATTAAAGAGGTTCACGACACTCGGCAATCGTCGAGCATGAGTGAGGCACTTATTTGGTGAATACATACTCGCTATTTTAACCTAGTTCAGTCGATTATACGATTGTATGCTATCCTCGCTAATTTTAGTACAGCAACCTAATCATCGCAGGCTATTCCTCTAGGGTCCTCCCTTGGTCCACGTCGCTTTATTTCCAGTCCACTGCACCACCACGGCCATTGTTCTCCTTCCACCGTCGACACGACGAGGACAACGACCACGACGGCGTCATATACCTGACTAGATACCCTTCCCGCAGTGGACCGGGCTCCGTTCCTTACTATACCTGGATTCACGCAATGGCTACCAATCTCACAGAGCTCATCGACGAAGATGCCTCGCAGCGGACGCTGGCGCCCGTTGCCGTTGGTTCTCAGATTGCTCTAATGAGTGTTGTCTCGGTGAGCAGCATGTCCAAGGTCTGACCATGATGGGAGCTGACCTTTGTAGGCCGTGACGATCATTGTCTTCAATATTCTGCGACCCAGGAACAAGGTGCGTGGACTCGGCGCTCAGCGCTCAGTGTCAATGCTGTGCAGAGCAACTCAGCTCGGTGCAGATCGTATACGAACCCAAAGTCAAGTACCATGTGGGCGACAAACGGCCGCCCCGTATATCCGACTCGCTGCTTGGCTGGCTGCCGCCGCTCATACACACAAAGGAACCCGTGCTCGTGGAGAAGATTGGTCTCGACGCAGCGATCTTTCTGCGTTTCCTGCGCATGTTTCGCTATCTGTTCACCGCAATCGCATTCATTTGTTGCGCGCTGCTCATCCCCGTCGACGTCTCCTACAATCTCCGCCACATACCCTCTGAGTCGCGCGACGTGCTCTCCATGATGACCATCCGCGATGTCTCCGGTAACCTGCTCTTTGTGCATGTCGCAGTCACCTACGTCATCACCGGGCTTGTCATGGGTTTTGTCTGGATCAACTGGCGCGAGGTGCTCCGACTTCGTCAGGCTTGGTTCCGCTCGCCCGAGTACATGCAGTCATTTTATGCGCGCACGCTCATGATCACCGAAGTCCCGCGCCAACTCCAATCTGACGAAGGCCTCCGTGCGATCTTCCAGTCCGTGCAGGTCCCATACCCGACGACCTCGGTACACATTGGCCGCAGGGTCGGCAAACTGGCAGAGCTGATCGAATTCCACAACAATACTGTCCGCGAGCTAGAGCACGTGTTGGTTCGGTATCTGAAAGATGGGAACATAGGAAAGCAGCGCCCGCAGATACGATTGGGCGGTTTCGTGTGTTTTGGGGGCCAGAAGGTGGATGCAATCGACTATTACACGTACGTTCACTCGGTGATTATGGTAGTCGGCATCCAATAATGAATCGATATTGCAGAGCTAAGTTGAGGCGATGTGAAGAAGCAGTCGAGAATTGCCGCAATGAGATCGCCACACGTCGAGCTGAAAGCTATGGATTTGCTTCTATGGCGGCCGTCCCATACGCGCACATTGTCGCGAGGTTGCTGAAGGACAAACACCCGAAAGGTACAACCATCACACTTGCTCCCAACCCCAAAGACATCGTAAGCTGTGATTCTAGGCCACGGCGGGAATCATGCATTTACAGTGCATTCTCCAGGTTTGGTCAAATCTGAGCATGTCAAAGGCAGAGCTCATGCGCAACCAAACATTTGGATGGTCATTTCTTGTCCTGGTGTGTTCCGTGAACACAGTGCCGCTTCTCATCATCTCGATTTTGGCAAACCTGGCTTCTGTGCGTTCACCCCTGCTTGGGCATTTGTTCAGATATTCTAACATCTGCCGCCAATAGCTGACCAGTTATGTGCCTTTCTTGGATAGATGGTCAGAGGCATCTCCAGGAACGTTCACGTTTATCTCTGGTGTACTGCCGCCTGCGGTGTCCGCGGCTTTTGGCTATGCGTTGCCAATTATCATGCGCTGGCTGACGAAGTACATGGGCGCGCATACGCACTCAAGGCTCGACCGCGCAGTCATCGCGCGGTACTTCGCGTTCTTGGTCATTTCCCAGCTGATTATCTTCACGTTGATTGGTGTCATCTTCAGTGAGTACCGGATCCAGCTTCGGTGGACGAAGAGATGACTCAGAGAATATCCTCACTAGATTCCGTTACTGCAATAGTCGAGCAGGTCGGAAAGCATGAAAGCATCGGGGAGATCGTCGAAAATCTACACAGTGAGTCGCCATCACACGATCACCGCTAAGGATTATTTCTCACACCTTAAAATGTGAAGCGCTGCCTAGCACCATAAATCGTACCTACATTGACCAGGCATCGTACTGGCTGACATATTTCCCGTAAGTGCAGACCGTGAGATGTTGCCACCCTCCAGTACTGATTGCTTCGAGCTAGGCTTCGCGGCTTTTTGGTGTTGTTTGATCTGGCGCAGATCATCCACCTGGTCATTGTATTTGTCAAGAAACAGTATGTGCGACCATAGTTGCTCGCCACTGGCTTTACTCATTCTGTCGCAGCCTTTTCGGACGAACACCGCGCGACATCCGTGAATGGACTCAGCCACCAGATTTTCAGTATGCGATCTATTAGTGAGTCCAAGTAGTACTTTAGCTGGCCTCACGTTGATCTTCCTTCACTAGCTCCAACCTGGTATGAGTCTGTCAGAACCACTGATAGCGATCACTGACATTCCCACAGCTTTTCATGGGTACGGTCGGACTCTTCTTTGCGCCACTGGCGCCACTTGTCGCAGTCGCTGCCATGGTCGTGTTCTGGCTCAGTTCCTGGGTCTACAAATATCAACTTATGTTTGTGTTTGTAACCAGAGTGGAAACAGGCGGGGTAAGTGATTCCTGAGAACATTGAAAATTGGTTGCTCAAAGGGAGTGCTCAGCGTTTATGGAATGTCATTGTTAACCGCCTGCTCGTTTCTACTGTAATCGGACAGCTGCTGATGGTACTCAGTAAGTTAATGATTCAATCTGTGATGCACTGATAATTGACGTGTACATTCTAGCGATCGGCCTGCAGTATGAGTTCCAGTCCTTCTTCTGGCTCTCTACCGTCCCGCCTATTCTATTTATCCTGGCTTTCAAGGTGTATATCGACCGGAATTTCTTGTCCAACTTCCGCTACTACATTCCTTCTGAGGATGAACTACGTCAAGCCCACATTTATTCAAAGCGCGCTGACGCAGCGGGCAACAAGCTCGAGAAACGATTCGGCCATCCGGCGCTCCATGCAGAGCTGTTCACTCCCATGGTGCACGCCAACATGACGCATCTGCTGTCAGAGGTGTTCAACGGCAAAATCGGAAGGACGAAGACGAAATTGGACGATCTGGGTGGCAGCAAGGTCGATGCGGTTGTGGCCGATGGCGTCAAGATTGCTGGTATTGAAGAGGTCCGTCCAGTGCTTCTGTTCCCGCTGCAATGCAATTTTCTGACTCCGATGTTGTTTCCACTTGTAGCGAGACTTGGAGTACGATCCCGCTCTCTATCAGCGCGACAGGGGCGAACTGGACTGGGACCAGCGCTCTATGTCGATGTCATCGGTCAACCTACTTGCTGGCGATAAAAACGTATCAAAAGCTGAGCTGTTCGCTGCGAGCGGCCGTGCATCCCCGGCCCCGTCGCAGAAGATGGCATATGACAAATATCTCGCGAACGGCGCTCAGCCAGAAATTGAGATGGCACGACTTGATTATGATGAGCAGCCTCTTTTGCCTACTGTAGTGAGTTTGACTTTCACTTCAGGCTGTGTTCGTATGCTAATGGGCTCAGGAGGCTCCGGGATATTCTGACCCATCAGATGCAAGGAGCATCTACAGCAATCCGCATTCTTATTCTCCCATGCAAGAGGCTCCGTCAGTGCCTTCGCTGGCTGCTGGCTACCGATCGGACGACGGTCACAGAGAAGCACCCGTGCATCGGCCACATCCTGCGGGTCAAGATTACTGGCGATAGTGTACGCTCCAAGCTGTCCCGCAGTTGTTCGCTCTGTATCCCCGCTGCTGGCGCGTAGATCGTGGTCGCGTTCGATGCACATGTATAATGTATGCTTCAGTTCCGATAGGGTGCTGTGCTGTATCTGATCAGTAGGCTTGGTTTGCATCCCTACGTGTACATTGTTTTGGTGGATAATTTGCCAAGACGTTGATAAAATACAATCGACAGTAATGGCTAGCTCTTCATTCGTTCGAGATTCGAATTCCTCATCACAGCTTACAGGGCACGGTGAGATATCGCGAGAAAGTTGCAGTGCTTTGCGCTGTCGGGAGTCACCTATATGAGATTCCTCGTCCCGATTTTCCGATGAATGATCATTTCTTCTTCGATCCGCCGCAGTAAGTACAAGAGGGCAGCGTATCTGTCGTCCGCATGCTGATGGCCGTTTGAATGAGCCGACTGCATATAACAAGCTACACGCGTGGAGGTATTGCCCTTTCATACAAAGCGTCATGACAGATGACTGAGTTCCTACGGCTTCTAGTAGTGCCGCATAATCGGAGCAGGGTACGCTTCATTTCGCGAGCTGGAGGATGAGGGTCCTCGATGACATATATGTAGATTTAATAGAGCATACGTACGACCGCTGTATACTATCCCCGCAATGCAACTAACGCTGGGCAGTTATTATCTAATCTGATAAGACCTCCATATAGATTAGATTAAATCCGTGCCCTATTGAGTCTCTTCTCCAGGTCTCTGAGTCCGCTAGTACTGCGTAATCTTTGCCAACACGGAGCTCCACAAGTTCTGCTCGCATATCCCGCGCTACTCGGAGTGCATTTGTGGAAAATACATACCTGCTCGTACCAACTCCTGTCCCGATTTCTCAACAGAGTCGAAGTCAAGAAAGCAATTAATGGCGACATCTGTCCGTCAAATTACATATTAGGCAAGAACAATTTCATGCCTCAGTAGTCTCGAATGCGTAGGCTGGTGCATGAGCGATCAATTTGGCCGTAGTGTTGGAGGATCGGGCTACCATTCGAGTCATAAACGCTGTCTGACCGACACAGTATCCGAGATCTGACCAGTTCATCATCGAATAATTCTCGTCCAGCGCCACTGATGCGAATCGCTGCTGACGATGTGCAAGTCATCCCACCAGGTACAGTATCATTGTACGGTTGATCAGTTGATATGAACTCACTCCACGCGGACGCAGCCGAGCCTGGGAGCACCTCGACAATTTGAAGGGTACGTCGTCCCATCAGCCGAGCGAACACATCAGCGTCGCCGTATGCGGGGTTGGGATCCCGCGCAGAATATAAGTGTGCTCGCTACTACCTCCATGCACCAGCTTTGGACGAATAGCGTGCTCGAACCTCTATAGCAGTATGCCTCAGACATTGTCTACTCCTGTTTTGATTGTGAGCTCAGCATCTGTTGTAATGTTGGCTATCTTGTTCACTCTTCGCGCTCGTCTTAGGTTGGAGCAGGTCCTGTGGGCCTTCTTTTAGCTCTCACTTTGCTGAAGAACGGAACTTCGGTTCGGATCATCGATAAATTACCAAGCTACCATGTAGGATCTCGCGGTGCTGGAGTGATGGTACGTTGTGTAGGCTGTTCCTGGATACCGGTTTCTGATGAAGTAATCTTAGCCGCGCTCACTTGAGTTGTACAATTACTTGGGAGTGCTGCCCGACATGCAGGCTGAGGGAGCTTCTCTCATGCCGATCAGGGTCTACAAATTACCAGGCGGCGTTGAAGTGTTGAAGGAGTTCAACATGCAAACGGCACAGGACCCTTCTCCCGATGTTCCATACGTGAGTCTAGTCTAGCCCTCAATTATTCATGTGGTGTGAATGATTGCGCGTTCAGATCAATGGCTTATTGATAGGCCAGAATCGTCAAGAAGGTGTACTACGCAAGCATTTGGAACAATTTGGGTGTCATGTGGAATTGAACACGGAACTGCATAGCTTCAGGCAGCAGGAGGACTATGTCGTCGCAGAGATTGTGAAAAAGACAGGGAAGAGCGAGCAGCGGGAGACCGTCCTCGCGCACTGGCTGATTGGCGCATACGGCGCAAAGGTGCGCACAGATCATTCGTACCAGCTTTCGTGGTAGTAATGTATAAGCAGGAATTGTGCGGAAGAAGCTTGGTCTAACATTTGATGGTGAGACTCGAGGCCGACAGGAGCAATTTCTATTCAGCGACGTCGAGATCTTTGGCATAAGCAAGGATGTAAGTCGTTCGCATTGTCCTTCACGACTTCACCATGCTAATCTGACCGTGTTGCAAGGCCTTGCATTCATGGGGAAATGTCAGCGATAGATCGTACGTGTCCGATGATAAATTGCTAGACCGTTGACATTCATGCCATTTCAGGCTCTCCCTTCGTCCCACATACGAAGGCGATGTCTTCAACATTATTGCCGCAGGACATGTCGACTATGCAAAGTTAATCGACGACCGGGAAGAACTAGTCAAGTTTGTCCATTCCGTGTCGAACAGGGATGATATCAAAGTGGGCAAGGTGATATGGCTGTCCGCCTATACGTGAGTTTCATTGCACAAATTTACGTTTAACGATACTCTCGCCTCACGCCTTTCCTTTATATAGGCCGAATATCCGGATGGTGGACAAGTTTGGTGAGGGACGTGTTTTTGTCGCGGGAGGTATGTTGTCCCACCTAATCTACATGTCAAATTTCATTGATTGCTCATAGACTAGACGCTGCACACGTGCATAGCCCTAGTGGTGGTCAAGTGAGGATTACTTCGCAGCTGAAGCAGCTTATGTGACCAATTCTAATCTGTTCTTACAGGGCTTGAATTCGGGCATTCAAGACGCAGTGAGCGATCTCGATCACGGTCGGTAGGCTCGCTCTGATGGCGCCGTTGCAGATTAACCTCGGCTGGAAGCTTTCTCTCGTCGAGAAGGGCATCGCCTCTCGATCTCTCCTTTCCACTTACAATGAGGAGCGTCTTCCAGTCATCAAAGATATGCTCAAGCGCACCACGGCTATCCTTGGTAGGATCATGGCTACCAAAATAGGGGATGATATCTCTGCCTGGAAACGGGAAGGGTTTCTGAAGCAACTCGGAGTTAACTATCGTTGGAGCTCCATCGTCGTGGGTGAGCGTACGCCATGCACCGCAGAGGAAAAGGCGGAGTTAATAGACAATGCGTACGGAGGGGGCGAGGGCATTCGCGCTGGAGACAGAGCCCCTGCCGCGCCGGGGCTCCTGATCGTCCACGAGCGAGAGAAGTGGACGACGAACATAACATCACCTCCCTTTTCCACATCTTCCGTCCTAATTCGCACACTGCACTGATTTTCTCCGCCGAGTCCGATAGTATCGGCTCTGTGCTCAAGGCAACGAAGCTCTATCCCGAGGGTCTGGTCCGCTCCGTTATCGTTCTCCCACAGACGGCTCCCGAGTGCGCCGATGTCCAGTCTGCTGACCTGCTTCTCTCGGATGGGAGTGGGCATGCCTATGAGAGTTACGCAGTGTCGCCGACTAGTGGTGGGATGACCATTGTTATCGTCAGGCCGGATGGTGTGATTGGAGGCATTGTGTTGGGCGTGGATGGTCTGACGAAGTATTTCCGAAATGTCTTCTCGGCGCTGGCGATGTAATCGGTGTCTTGGTTGGGTTCCACTTGGTATCTTATGACAACGTGCTTGAACATAGTGGATATCCCTCTCAAGTCTGGCATTGATGAGATCCCTTATCCTGATTGTTCGACGAAAGATTATGTTTCCCCTAGATCCGCGGTAAGTACGAAAGGCCAGCGTCTTCGCTATCTGCATGCTGATGGTCAATTGTTGAATGAGCCGCCTTCAGATAACAAGCTATACTATATGCCTTGCCGGTGGAAGTATTGCCCCTTATACAAGTGTCATGACAGATGACTGAGTTCTTACGGCTTCTAGTAGTGCCACATAATCGGAGCAGGGAGTCAATCCGATGATTGCTTCTGCAAGAAGCATACGTGACCTAATTCGTATGGAACCGTTGTTCGTATAATACGGACGAGTTCTGTGGGGAAGGCCGTCTTTCTCCCAGCTTCATTGATGGCATCCGAACCTGTAGTGCCTGTCTTGATAGTATGTACGATTCGTCTGCCATATTATCCTTACTGACTGAAGTAGGCTGGTGCTGGCCCTGTGGGCCTTGTCGCCGCGCTCACATTGCGTCAAAATAATATACCCGTACGGATCATCGAGAAGGAGGAAAGAATTCGCGTAGGCCAACGAGGCGCGGCTATCATGGTACGCACGGACCCAATATATCCGGCCACTATTGATTGCTCACCGCCTCGATAGCCTCGATCACTCGAACTGTACAACTTTCTGGGTGTCTTGTCTGACTTGCGTGCACGAGCGATCTCTATGGTTCCTATGCGAGTGTACAAGCTTCCCGAAGGGAGAGAGCCACTTGCGACGTTCCTGTTGGATCCTCCTGTGCAACCGACGCCGTACGTGCCTTTCGTAAGTCAGAAAACATTAGCATGCGAGACGTATTCAGATGCTCATTTCGTTTCGCGATAGACAAATATATCCATGCTTGCACAAGAGCATACAGAAACTATTCTGCGGGCCCACCTGGCCCGACACGGTTGCGAAGTTGAGCTTGGTACTGAGCTCCAGGGTTTCGAGCAAAACCGGGATCATGTTCTTGCACATGTCAAGAAAAATGTTGGCGTCCACAAGGACATGGAGAATATCGCGTGTCGCTGGCTTATAGGAGCAGACGGAGCCAAAGGTTTTTCTATCGATGTATCTGATTTACTTTGTGATATTGATAGCCTCATTGAAGGCATCGTACGCAGGCAGCTGGGTCTGTCTTTCCTTGGTGAAACATTAGGCGCCGGTCAACATCTAGTCGTTGGCGATCTAGAAATACGGGGCCTGGATCACGAGGTAAGCCATTGTTGGTGTACGATCATCCGTTCATCCATGATGTAATGCATCCCAACTGCAGCATTGGCATTCATGGGGGACTATGGACTCGGTGCTGTACGTACATACTATCGAACTGCACTATTGCGGTGAAGTACTGAAACTCCAGGGCATGGCAGCGTAATGTTGCGGGCCACAGAGGACGGCGACCTCTACTTTACCTTTGTGGGTGGGAAAGTGGACCATGCTAGACTGGTAGCGGACCGCGATCACCTTCTGCACACGATCCGAACGAGTACCGGCCGGCACGACTTAGAACTTGGTGCCATCAAATGGCTGACAGAGTGGAAGTCAGTGTGACATCTTATTTCCCGATTGCATATTCACGGGGAGTATCTGTAGGCCCAATATTCGAATGGTAGACCAATTTAGCAAGGGGCGTGTTCTTGTGGCGGGAGGTTAGTACTTGAATGTTTTCTCTGACTATTTCTACTAGAAGCGCTCTTGACATTCGATTCAACGTATAGATGCAGCACATGTGCACAGCCCTTTCGGTGGGCAGGTGAGCTTTGAGATTCCATATCGATGTTCGGTAACCTACTGAACGTGAGTACGTGCACAGGGTCTGAACTCTGGCATACAAGACGCCGTAAGTATGCTGTTCCGACAAGACCGCAATCGCGCAATTGAACGTTCACATAGGTTAACCTTGGCTGGAAGCTTGCCCTTGTTGAGAAAGGCGTCGCGCATCCCTCGATCCTCGAGACATACACTGAAGAGCGATTGCCAGTGATAGCGGAAGTCCTCAAGACATCAAACAAGTTATTCAACTCAGCGGTGAACGCAAAAGGGGACGGTGAAACGAACAAGAAGGCTTGGCATCGGGGCGGCTCCTTGAACCAACTAGGAGTGAACTATCGTTGGAGTTCGATTATCGTCGATGACCGCTTCCCTCGCGAAGAACACCCTACCGACCCCTATGGTGTCACCCACAATCCCACAGATCCGGTACGCGCGGGGGAGCGTGCTCCTGATGCGCCTGGTTTGGTATTGGCAGGGTCTGCGGGCGACGCAGGCAGACGGCCGAAGACGGCCTCGCTTTTTAGCATCTACCGCCCTTTCTACCACACCATCTTGATCTTCGCTGCAAATGCTGACGAAGCCGCACCGATCGTTGGAGCCATGAAAGCGTATCCTTCGGAATTAATTCGGACGGTTTTCATTTATCCTCAGGATACTGCATCCGATGCGACAAGCGCTGAAGGGGTAGATATCACCACAGTCGACGGCGATGGGCATGCGCATATAGCTTATGGGATATTGGAAGGGCCTACGGTAGTCATCATCAGGCCCGATGGAGTTATTGGAGGGGTCGTATGCGGACTGGAAAGCTTGAGAGGCTACTTTCGCCGGGTATTTTCAGGAACGTCGCCGAAGCTATAGTTATGCAGTTCATAGGATGGATTGTTCTTTGCATGTGTACGGGAGTATTTTCCTTGTCCGCAGAGAGTACATCGCTCGATTGGTGTCTATGGAGATTGCGCGTGTGAAGGTATGCGACATGAAATCGGACACGGAACCCGGAAGCCCTGATGCTACTGGTACAATGAAGCAGATACGTCAGCGAAAGAAGCATTGTCTCTAGGTGCAGATGCGCTCGAAAGAGGGTCCCGTAGAGGTGCTATATGTACAAACCAAAGTCGTGACGTCGTAAAGCAAGTATTAGGCGGAGAGCTAGTCTATTAGGAAGGAGTATATGAGCTGTCGGTCAACTGTGACTGTCGCCGCTCCATCAGATTAATGTCGCTTTCGGTGTGAATGCTGCCTTCCACTGGTGTTGGGGCAGAGGTGCTGCTCGCCTCCTGCACAGCGATTCTTATCCTCACAGGAGGCTTCTCCTTCTCGTCGGTGATGGATGCGCGCTCAGGCAATGGTGGAATCTCTTCTTCGTCATCCTCTGGGACTTTTCTGTAGGACTTGGGGAACAACCGATGCTGAGCATAGGCGAAGAGCAGACTGAGATGATGAGAGTGAGCTGACGGCGGGCACATCAGAGAAGGCGAGCACATACGCGGCAGGCAGGGAAATAGCAACGATGATGATGGTCGAGGTTGGTGGTTTCCATCCTTCCAGGACGAGGTCCTGGACAAGATGTGAGACAAAACGACGAGTGCACTGGGCTCAGACGTACCACCCAATGATGTTTGTTACGATCACACATTAACCGCAAACCAAGACTCATTCCCTCCTGCTTATTCACCGCGAGGTCAATACCCAACGCGATGAAGAAGGTTCCTACGGACGCCGAGGCAAGAGCCTGGAAATAGACAAGGTTAACTGGTGACGTTGCATGGAACGATATGCAACCTACGACTGCGATACGCTCGAAGTGAGGGATGACAAGGACATGGATGACAGCGAACGATGCGCCGATCAGCCAGTCGCCGTACACTTCGCGGACTAAGAGGTCCTCTCGGAACAGGCATATCCGAACTCCCCACGAGAAACCACTTGCCACGACGATGAGGATAACTCCAGCGAGATGTCCGAAATGGTGGAAGCCGAACAGGAACCCAGGAAGGAACAAGCATACTGGTATCAGGGTGACCACCAAATCCGACAGAGAATCAGCAGGCTCAGTGTTGATGAACGCAGCCCACACTGCCAATGTGTAAGTAGAGAACATCTGTCGACCGGCAGATCACTCACAGCAGGCAGTGGCCGTAATACCAATACCAATTCCAATTGTCATGCGTGGGATCTTGATACCAAGCAAAGCTAGTGGTACACCAATGACGAAGCAATAAACGATCCAAATGATTGCGGAGGCGTTAAAATCATGGCCGCTGCCGTCAGAGGCAAGGCCCTGTGCGGTGACATTGCCGGTGTCTGGGTTAGTCACGATGATGGTTCCGTTGCTGACGGTGCTGATTTCGGGATCCCATCGCGCCTGGAGAGCGGCGGTCGCCAAAGGAGGTGGCGATGTCAGAGGGAAGCCGCGGGTGAAGGTGATGAGGGCGAAGGAGAGCCATGCCAGGGCAGGAGGGAAGCGGGCTGCAGCGGCCATTGCAGACACGTCCTGACACTCTGGAGGACCGGGTGGTCGCTCTGAGAGTGTTTCGGAAGACGCCCAACCCTAATAGTGAAGGAGGAATACTTCGGAACTTAATGTGGAAATGCCGAACGGCTGATAAGGAGCGGACGGAAGGTAAGGAACGACGAGAAGTGAGAGGATGGGCTAGGTTTGCGACGGTGACAGCACCCAAGTGGCCAGAATCAGCCACGCTAGCTCACAGATACGCACCTCGCGAAACGCTTCAGAAGCCGCGGCTGTCGCGTAGCACGCGAATTTTTCCATCGGCACGACCATGAGGCCTCCATGTAGCAGGTGCATCCGCGGTAGTGGACGGTCTACAGTGAGCGAACACCGGCGCAATTGTCGTGCATCAGTGCAATCCGCATCTCGGACGCTACCACGCGGGCGTATTCGACTCGACCTCACGCTGTCTCGGAGCAAATCGCGCCATGTAGCGTCGCAGGGTGCGGCAGCGCCACGTTCTGCCACGTTGCTCTTGCGAACGTGCTCAACGCACGCATCGATGTGCGTCGGCTACATGGTCTTCGCTGTGAAGAATAACATCGATAGGATGCAATATCGCGCGTTTTTCCACTGACCTGCTTCCCCTCTGGAAGCGACTCTCTTCTTCTCTCCAACGCTCTGTCATCCAGCGCACTTATCTCAGCATTAGCATGCCTCGTTGCGTCGTTCTCAGATTAGCAGTCAAAGAAATTTTACGCGCACTCCTGAGAAGGGAGATAGTAGCGGTGACAGCAAGAATGAAGGCGGACCAGATGTTGCGCTGGCATATGTTTACACGACCACGTGACCGCGACGCGACGCGCGGTGCCACGCGAGTTGTCTTGCTGTCTGCGACGTCGAGCTCGTAGCTACGGGTCCACACTTTCATAAGGACCTGATTCAAAAGTTTGATTTGACGCGTACATCAAGGACTTGCTCGTCATCATCATCGACTCGACGCTGACCCTCACCCACACTCGAAGACGCAGAAGAGGAGATAAACGAACGGTACGGCTGATTGCAGCTTGGGAACTATGTTGAGCTTCGCTACTGAATTATGTGATTAGAATTATTGTTTGCATTTGGAAAGAAATAGGCTGGCTACTCAATCATTGTCAACTCGCTTCAGAAAGGCTTGAAGCTACTGTTGGAGATCCTGGCCACACTGCAGCTATGACAACACCAAAGGCGATATATTCCTCACAGAGCAGGCAAAAGGAATGCAGCGTCGAGCAGGCGGTAGACAAGGTGCTTGAAATTGTACGACTTCTTCATGGGCCGAACTATCTACGGGAAGATATCGAATGGGCTGCCAGTATTCCGACAGGGGAGCAAATCATTCGATGGGTAGCGTCTCAAGTGGATGATGTTTTCGTAAATGCGCAAGGACACCCTCAGTCATTTCAGCTACGGCTTACAGCTTCTTTGGAAGCAATTGCGTTATACGACGAAGAAACACAAAGGTGCCACTCGTAGGATTTTGCCTTTCTCCATAATTGAATGTATGCATCAGACCGTTGCACACTGTCCGATCAAAGGCTCCAGGAGAAGACATAGAACCTAACAGTTCAGACAAATCGTTGACCTCCCCACGATTGCGGCAAGTTTGCGAATCTTCTGTGACTGTTATTGCTTACCCATGTTGTTCTAGAGCAAGTACGGAAACAATGGAAGCTGAGACCGAGCTTCTTCAGGAAGAGACTAAGCTTCTACAGCACCGGGTGCGGAGAGCGAAGTTAGCAGTGTTGGGCTCATCGTTGCTCTATCGTGTCTGATGATTATGACAGGTTGGCATCCAAACAGCTTCATAATACGATTAGCACCCTGCGAACCGAACTCCAGGATACGTCAAAGAAACTATGCCAACAAGAAGAGCATCTGGGAGATATCTCATTGCAGGTGATTCACCTTCGTCCTATCAGCGGCTCATGTGACTGATAACGCGCAGGCGGATACATCAATAGTGAACTCTGTGGCTCATGCGAATAAACTGCTCGAAGATGTGGGCTCCAGTAACGTAGCTGGTACGTCTTTCCAATCCGAAACATGAGCAGAGGATTTATGACCACCTGGTTGGCCGTAGATGACATCTTTAAGCTCCGAGACGGCCTATCCTCCCTGACGGAATTGCGCTCGAATTTAGTCGACTCGGCCAAACAGCGGCTCGCAGCGGTGGACGAGGCTTATTCCTTACTGCCTGGACCTGTCGAGATCCCTCAAGAAGCGGAAACATTGCAAGAGCGATTGCAAGATCTACTGTTCAACATCGCGGCTCAGTCTGAACGAAATTCAGAAAGCCCGGACCTTGACGTTCTCGCTCAGTCCTACTGCCTGGAATTACAGAGGATTTCCGAGAACCTCGAAGCCGCGCAAGATGTAGAAGGTAGACGTGCCGCGTTGAGAAGCGTTCTCTCTCATGCTGATGTTGACGCCGTCTCCGACCTCGATGACGAAAACGTCGCCGAGATCGGCGTGGACGTTGGCAATGAGCTCGAACGAGCATGGAGACTTGACCAGAAGGCATTGCTACTTGCTAGAGAAAAGTGCTTGGATGAGGTGAGCCAAAGAATCTGCCATACGATCTGGACATTAATGAGTCGTCCTCGCAGACAATCGAAGCTTTCGGACGTGATCTGCTGCCACCGTTACAAAACCTTTTCGAGAAGCTATCGGAATGCAGCGAAAATGCGTTTGAAGCGGAAGCACTCGTCCGGACACTGACTGAAGAGCTCAAAGGCATCCTCGATGATGTCGACGCTGCCACGGAAGCCGACACGACGGTCAAGGTTTGGTCAGACTTGTCAGCCGGCACTATCCTCGAGTCTGAGTTGGTCGAATTGCTCAAGCGTAAGCAAAGTACGATGCATCTAATTCCTTGCGCAGTGGTCACATTGCTCATGCGATGTCGACTAGATCTTCGAAGTCAAGATGCAGGGCCCCTTGTTCTCCTGGATCGAACCGACTTGGAGAAGGAATTACATGAGGTTTCGGAGAGGTTGCATGCTGCAGAGGATGCCGAAATAGAATGGTCATCCTCTCTCCCTTCGAGACTGTCTGAGCTGTGAGCTGCACATATCTACTTTGCACGCGCTTGCCGCTGATTTAGGACAACCATAGGACTGGCGCTCATGCTTCCTTGATCTCCACCATATACGCCTATTCGCCTGTGAACACATCTCCACCATTCTCCCTCCCTCCTTCCCTGCAAACTCTCGAGAACGAAGCAGCCGGAGAAGCGAAGCGCCTTAGTGCAAGCATTTCGAGGCTGCAGAAGGTATCTGGTATTATAATATGCATCGTTCTCACTGACAACTTGATACAGGATGTCGAGCTCAGCGACCGCGACAGGAAGAAACTGAGCACGTTTATAAAAAGGTGGCGTTAATTGCTGGCTGGGGGTGTACATCAAGCATACGAGAAGGGAAAATGTGAAGACGTATTCCTCTTAAGGTGTCAGGTTGCGGAGCCGCAGCGATATCCCCATACTGTCGATGTGGTACGTCAAACGACCTTACATTCAAATCTTCGATCATAGGTCGTTAAGACTATGGCCAGACCAGGAAGGCGTCGTTTGGCCTAGAGAGACTGCGCATCTGATTGACTCTGGGCACGACCGCCAGTTGGTTGGATCATGTTGGCAGTGTCTCTCTATCTGATCGACACCCTCGTCAAATTGACCAGTTATATCTCGCTTGTTCTTGTCCCTTTTGCAGTCTGGTATTTTTTCCTCCTCAATTTGTACATTAGAGCAGCTGCATAGGTTGAAAATTAGGATTCTCGTGATAGCGCACGTCAGCAGCATTCGCACGTGAGACCCTCGAAACACGGCGCAACTGAAGTAAATGGAACGCATCGGAAGGCCGGAAGCTTCGACAAGACAGCAATCTCTACACGCTGTACGATAGATCAGCAAACGCCTTCCTTTACTCGATCGAAAACACGACTGAAGTATCCCTCCAAGCCATCCAAACCGAAAACCAGCCCGCCCATTATTCCATCTGGCCTGACGATAGCAAGTGTCATCATCTTCTGAGAGCATGCGTAATTCAGGTATGCGTGGCCCCTTTCGTTCACCACCACGAAATCGGCGTCGAGCAGCTCCGCAGCTGGAGAGGTCCCCTGTGGGTAGATCACGAGAGACTTCAGGGCGGATGTAGGATATCGTTTCAGCGATTCCAGTATATTTGCGATGGTGTCCGTGTTGCCCGCGAAGAGCATGACTGTGTGATGCGATGGACCGAAGATATTGAAGAGAGAGATGGGGTTCACTCCACACCTCGGGTCTCGTCCTTAATGTCGATGAGGCGCAGTCCAGGTGCATCAGGTGCCCTATCTCCCGCACGCACAGTGTCACCCAGCTCGATACCGTATGGATCCATCAGCACTCGCGACGCGCCCTCTAGAGGGAAGCGCTCGTCAACCACGATGGAGCTCCAGCGGTAGTTGACACCGAGCTGCTTGAGCGGCCCGCCCCTATCCCATGCGGCGGTGCCGCTCCCGTCACTCTTCATCGTGCTTGCGGTCGTGTCTAGAATGGCGGTGGTGCGCTTCAGGACGGCGGCAATGACGGGCAGGCGCTCTTCGGTGTATGTGGAGAGCAGCGAGGGTGCTGCGAACCCTTTCTCTACGAGTGCGAGCTTCCAACCGAGGTTGAACTGGGAGTCCCAGTTCCTTAGCGTGCTTCCAGCAGGCTTGCAAACATGGTGCGACGTACCGAGTCTTGGATCCCGGAGTTCATGCCCTGAGGTGCAACGGAACAGTAAGTGTCTGACAGAAAGGTTGTAAGGAAAAACCCTGCCTGGGCCCCGAACGGAGTGTGAACGTGAGCAGCGTCTACATAGCGATTGGTCAAGACATTCCCTAGACAAACAAGACCTTGAGCCACTCACCTCCAGCTACAAATACCCGTCCCTCTCCGAACGTGTCGACCATCCGCATGTTAGGTCTGCCACATTAATGAAGCTGGGGCAGCTGTTCGATACACCTAAAACCTACCTGAATTCAGAGAGCCATCTGACTTTGCGGACGTTTATGTCATCCCTGTCAGTTCCGGTGCGGATTGTCTTGATCAGCTCTTCTTGGTCCGACACCATCCTTGCATGGTCAATTCTGCCTCCTAGGATCAAAGCGAACAAGCCTTCTTCCTCGGTAGGCCTCAGCATCACGCTGTGGGGCACAGCCACGCATCAGAATGCAACCGTTTGAACGATGGTCACTTGGAAACCGACAGGATGGTCGACATACCTCCCCAGAAGTGCCAGTACTAGATGTTCGTGAGCAGGCGCGGGAGTGACAGAGGAAACGGTGATGAACACACCTTGCGGTCCAGTCCCTCTACTTCGAGATCACCAACAACAAACCACATTTCTTCCCCTCTGGTCTCACCTAGGAAGGACAGGCCAAGCTGCCTGCGTACAGTTCCTATTTTATATGTGTCAAGGGAGGAATCGTTCCATCTATCAGAGGCCTACCTCTCGCACCATCAGTTCCTACAAGCCAGTGAGAGGAGATCGTCTCTTGGATCTTCGCATCGCCTTGTCTCTTCACAACATGGGCATCGACACGGTCTGCAAACTGCTCGAAATCACGTAGCTCTGTGCCGAACTCGACTTGACACCCTAGCCTCTCTATATGAGAGCGTAGGATCGCCTCTGCATTGTCTTGCCCAAGTGCTAGAATATTCGGCTTTTCCATTAATTATTAAACAGTGGCACCATCAGGGACAGAGTACAAATTATATTGTGAGGGGGCATACATATTGAACGGCCGGTGTCGGCTCAACGTTGGGTGCCATAGAGTAAGTCTTGATGGGTTCCGCGCCTCCAGGTACTCTGTATACCCGGTTGTAAAAGAGCGATAGAGCTTTCGCTTGCACGTCTGGTAGAACGCCTAGGTAATGAAACAGTTCCTGAGAGCGCGGCTACCAACAGAGGTGTTATCAGAATAGGTCAGACGGTACTTCACGGGAAAATTGGCACCATAATACCTGCCCCGCGCTGTCCGGGGCGAGGAGTCCGTTCCCTCTCAATGATGCGCACAGAAATGCCATTCCTGAGTAGAGATAGGGCAAGTACAAGTCCTACAGGCCCTGCACCAACCTATAGAGACCGGTGAGTCGTCGAAGGCGTCGAGAAAATCAGCGACGTACCACTAGAACAGACGTTGACTTTTCGGAGGCCATGGTTCTTCACTCGTTGGGGAGAATAGATGATTTGGCACGTGGTACCGCCCATGACAACTTCATCGTAAGTCAACATCCGGACTGGTGACAAATGTCGAACCCTATGACTCCGTGAGCATTTCCATTGAAGGAATACCAGTAGGCTCAAGGAACATTCGGAAGCAACTGATTTTCGCGAAGAACTGAGAACCATCGTGGGAGGTTCAAATCGCCACAGCGATCATAGCTACGGCAGGATGGGGATGGTGTTGTCTATGAGTGACTGAGGGGTGAAAGAAGGCTGATGTTAGCATGGAGGCCAAGTAGGTATCAGATACGAGTCAGAAGCCATTTCACAAGGGAATATAATATTTCAATTACAAGATGACAATGCAGAGTAATGACAGGAGATGTAGAAATCAAAGTGTGAGCGAAAAATAAAGAAGCGCCCGGAGGAGATTGAACTCCAGAGTCAAGACCCTCATGGACGGGTTCCCTTTTAGGGTGGCCGCAAGGGTCTGGTCACGAGACTAAAACGTAATCACTCTCACCAAAAAGTCCAAAATGATGATGTAAGCGCCTTCCGGTTCACTTGGCTCCCATCCTCCCTTCCCTGTCTGTGTGAAAACCTGTCTTCTGGCAACGACCGACGACATCACACGCCCACCTTGGGTAAATTAACGTACGTCGTCCTTATCTCCAGTGGCCACCATTGCAGCGTCCTCCGATAGGCGAGCTGACCGATTTTTTCAGCGACAACCCCGCCACACGAGCCCAAATGAATGCTCCGTGCGCCACAATGCCCGCTCTCTTCCTCGATGTGCACTCTGACTATCTGCGTATCAGAGTCCAAAGTAGCAGCTCAGGCATTGGGCTACTTGATAATGGCCCATTGAGCGTGAAGCGTGCGTCCTGGCGCTTTTGAAAACGCCGTGAACATATACGCTGATCCCCTTCCTTCTAGTTAGTTGTTCGGGTTACAGGCCTTCCTTTCACGACATCTCGGGAAAGAGAACTCATAGTTGAGATCCATGTGGGATCGACGAGTAAGCAAGTGTCCTATTTGTACAAAGGATCGTCGAGTGAATGCAACGAATTCCTGGACGGATTGTGAGCAACGTTTGCCCGTTTGTTTTTATTTTTTTCATGTTGACTGCACGTTGTTTTTAGCACGGTTGGTGCTGCTCCGACATTGGCGGTGGACGTCTGCGTGAAGCGAAATAAGCACAACGATTTGGTAGGCAAGCACGTCGTTCCCATCGTTTCGTTGCCCGATCGGAAGCAGTGCGGTGCGTCTTGTGGTGAGGTTGCGTATTCGTTTTTCTCACCGTGACATGTACTCCGGCAGAGCTTGTTATTCCGTTGTCCTCGTCCGGAACCAGGACACATGCCCAAGAGGTGAAAATCACCGTTGAAGTCACCTTTTCCGTGCAATCAGAAGGGCCCACCGTCGCAACTGGGCCACCTTCTATGCCGATCCAGAAGGCTACGCATGCGCAGATGATGAAGCGGAAAAAAGTGCGCATTCAATTGCACACTCAAGGGTTTTTTCAATACATAGCTGAGCTGATAATCACTCATCTACAGAAGAAGGGCAAGAAGTCTGACAAACAGCGTGAAGGGGATCATCTTGCGACTACCTCCAAGAGTGTAAATGGTGTGTTCTGAAGGACTCATCTGACGATATATCTGATGGCTGATCAAGTTTTGTTCAAGCACCGGGGCCTTCTACCGCCGGTGGCAGCACAGTCTCTGAAGCCGAAGAATGGTTGTGGGAGCCGCACCTTAAGCAGAAGTGGGAGACTGCTCCTCAAACCTGGCAGCAGTTCCTGCAGCATTGGTCAAGCCAACCGGACGAGGACACGGAACCTGCTCCTTATTCCATGTCACTCGGGCTGGCCACACGGCCCCCCAACTTGCCTAGCACTATTTTAGTATTGGCGTCCTATAAGAAGCTTTTTGATCGAGCGTGGGACTTCTACAATCGTTATTATCGCCAAGGAATACTGCTTACAGGTCAACCCGGAACAGGTATGTCGCACATGTCCTTATTGTTGGCGTGACGGCGATGAAACATTTGGCCTCTTCCTAGGTAAATCCACCTGGTTGTGGTATGTTCTTACCCGGCTCTTGAGGAGGGGGAAAAACGTGGTGCTTTCTTGGAGCGGGGACGTTTTTCTGTTCTACTCTGGTACCGTTTATGAGGTGCAGAGCGGCGCCTTCTCCGGCAACTATCTTCCGCGGCCTCCTCTGTTGGGAAAGAACGAGAAAGATTCCTCTTTGCGTTATATCTGGGGACTGATAGATGCAGAGAGCACGGTTACAGAGCCCCCCCCCGAGCTTGGTACTTGATGGCGGCATCTTTCCGATTCATGCTTCGTCTCCCAATCAAAGTCGGTATAAGGGTTGGAGCACACAGCGAAAGGCGCACACATGGGGCATGCCTCTGTGGGAACCTGAGGAACTTAAACGAGGGTACGTCGCTATTGATATCATCCCAGAGCTTACACTGATCCACTTTCATCGCAGTTTTGAGCTGCAGGATCAGTATGAGGCGTTGTTGGAAGACGTGACCAAGGCCTACATGGATCCCTCGCTTCCTCGCATTCCTGCGGTTGCCAACGTCATGCAAGCTGCTGACGACAATCACGACGACAATCGAGGCACGCACGGTGGCTGTGAACGTGCTCTCAAGCCATTGAAAAAGAGCATGCTCAAAAAACACGCCCGCTTGCAAATGCTGAAAACTCTCGAAAACGTCATTGATCTGTACGGCCACTCTGCACGTGACGTTTATATGGGAGTATTTGATCCGGACACCATGCGAGCTCGTCTTTTGCACGCAGTGCGAAACGTGACCTGGGCAGACCTTAGAAAGGGCCTACCTAGCGATAACCCCGGAGAGCTCTCCCATCGCATAGTGGCTGTCATTGTGAAGCCGGCTGATGGTCCGGCTGAGGACCAGTTCTTCCTAGGATTCAAGTCCGACCATATCCAACGCGAAGTCGAGGATCGATTGAAGCTCACTCAAATTGATGATGCATTCTCATTGTTGCGCAACTGCCTTGTGACTCCGCGAGGTACCTCGCTTGGCGGGTTTGTTTTCGAGAACTTGGCAAACAGTTACCTATCAGGCTTGACACCGACGACTCCTGAATATCCCTCATTGCTTCCTATGCGAAGAAGCCCGCAAGGCCGGACGTTTGTTGCTCCTGAAATGCCAGTGGTAGCTTCGACTCCTACACTTTCACTTCCTATTCGACGGAGAACACGAACGAAATTTGAAGTGAACAAATCCTCGGCTGTGCGGCTCAAATTACCTGTAGATGAATGCTTCTACATCCCGATCTCTCAAAATAACCCGTTGTTTGACTCGTTCATGATTGAATGTGACGACGACGGTGCCACGTTGTGGATCTTTCAGATGACTGTGGGCAAGGAGCACCGTGGTTCAGCATCCGGCTATGATATCATCACTGGTATCGAGGAATTCGTTCGCAGACAACTACGTCAGCATGCAAAGGTACCGAGCGACGAAGATGGCAGTGTCATTGGTCAGAAACGGAGTGGGCCTGCTCCTGAGGGATCGCGGAAGAAGTTGAAGAGCGCTTGCGAGCATGTCGATGTGAAGTCAAAATTTGTTCTTGTCTGTCCTGATCAAGCACAACAGTGGACAATGCCCATTGGTTGGAAGGACGATAAGGGGTCGGTGTACTGTCAAACGATCCCTATCCAGGTGAGTTTCTACCATCATCTTCCAATGAATGCCAATGCGAAATAACTTGCGCGTCTCAGGACTATATATGAGGCCACTATCAGTCATTATTTCCGTCTGCAATCTCTCTGTAAAGACTTTGATTTGTATAGTTCGTGTTCTTTCTTTCTATCTTGTATTATAACCTTGACATGGACGGAGCACGAGGCGATCGTTGCTCACCATTCCATGGATTATGAAGAAGTTGCGATACTTCATTCGGCAGGCGCACGCTTGATAGTCTGACTCGGAAGACACGGTAATGCACGGGTATTGTGTCCAGTTCACTTCATCGATTTCTATAACATGCACGTTGAGTCGATCTGGCCCCATCGACATGAGGAAGCCTGCAATCTGCGCAAAGTGATGATGTTGTCGAACAGCTGTGCAACGGGGCCATCGACGGTGAGGCTCGTGACTCGTGCAGCAGCGGCCATCTCTTTGCCGTGTAATCTCTGACGGCATCGTCGCAGCCGTGTGTTGTCCCCGCTAGCCTGTACTACGGATATTTGCGGGCCACGGGGAGAACGGTCGTCCACTGCCCACAGGCGGTTCTGCGAGAAGACGTCGTAGTGATGGCCTCGGAGAAAAATGTTCTCAGCCACTGTTCTTTTTGAATGGAAGAAGCTCGTCGATCCATCATAACCCTAGCGCTGATTGTAATGTCAATTATCAGATGACGTACAGACTTCTCTCGTTTCTTATGTGATGGTATGGCTTGAAGATGCCACCCAGTGCAGCCACAAGTCTTTCGATCTGATATCGCATGTTACGAACGCTGGGGCCCTTGGTCTTCTCGGTTGCCTAGTCCTGCGATATCTTCGCAAGTTCAGGATGTCAGGCTAGCAGGGTCTCAGTCTGAGCGGTGAGCCAGGCAGAACGAATGATTGGGGAGGAACGATTAATGATAGCTCAGAATTAGAACTGGGAGCTTTTTTTTTTGAATTTACGCGTACGCAGTTCGACATCTGTAAATCGAATGAGGACCTATGAGGTCAATCGAGGTTTTTGAATAATTGACATAAATCATTTAAAATCTATTTCAGCATCAGATAAGTATGAATGTTTAGAAACATTACAGATATTTTTCACCTCAATCAAGTGCAGTTATGCTTAAAAGGGTTGAACTCTTTTATCATACTTTCACCATCATTCAATGCAAACTATCGGTTCTTACAACCCAGTGCTTCGGAATTTAAAAGTACATCGCTGCTTTCGCGAGGCAATCGATGCGCATGTCGCCACTCCCATCTTTCCAACGACTTCAGCCTTCAAATCTTGCTTTCCAGGAAACCTAGCACTCAGCAGGAGGGCCAATTGCGCGGCAGCTCCCCCCAGAAGCTGGGGCAGGGAATTGTGAAGAGAAGCCGTTTGATTTGTCTACAACGTGCAACCGGCCGCCCCTCCTGAAAATCCGTCCATAACGCTGACACTCAAGCCCACGGACTCAAAAGGTACGGAATCGAGTGCTAGATGCTGCGAGAAATGCGTTTAAGTAGAAGGTTTCCAGCAAGTTCGAGCGTTCTGCAGGGTTGGATAGCGCTCACACCGCAGAGGCTCGATCTTGGGACAATCGCTCTTATCTTGCGCAGGAGAAATTACACACGTGTCCCTCTTACTGTGCGGAACGACCAGAGTGGCTGGTTTTCGTGGATCCGCGATTGTTGCGGCGGTAGCCCGCTTACCGCCATTCCACAAATCCCTCTCGTCACCCACAAGGTGTTGAACATCGATATCTGGATTCTGATTGCTGCGGGTGTTCGTGCTTGTCTTCCCGAGAATCTTGCTCGTTCATCTAGAACTCGACGGTCGATCTCGCCGATCTGCACTTATGGCCGGTGATTTTACGGCTGCCAACATGTTGTCCCGCACGCTTCCGGAGGCTCTCAACTTTCGGAGGGATCAAGTGCCTGTTCAGGGTGCATTGGCGGAGCTACGCAAAGAGTCTCTCGACATCTACAATCGTCTCCACTCAATATCCGAAGACATTGACTTCGTGAACGATATCTGTGCGGCGTACCCCCATCTTCCTGTCCTACGTGAGCCCACCTTCTAAGTCAAGTTTGAGAGCCGCTACTCATGTCCCTTTATTCAGCAAATCAGCGCTGTGGCGCCTGGTACGTTGATCCGGCGATTGTGCGTTCCATAGACTCTTTATAGTGGGAGTACCGTAACAACTGATCCCAAGGCAAGGGAAGAAACAGCATATTTCAAGTCCACTGATGGCCACTTCGGTAATTGGAGCTTCAACCTCCGTCGACCCAATCTTCACCTGCTGTCAATCATTGCCTGCGAAGGCGGGTACGTCAACCTGCGTACCAATGTTCGGAATCGCGGTAATTGCTGACGATATCGACCAGGATGATACTAGTGGATTCTACGCGAGCGGGTAAGAAGGTGCCGGATGCACTTTCGAAGACCGTACCCATCTGGTGTGCTGTCATCAATCGTGCCGTGCGCCGCAAGTACTCGAGTCCCGAAAAGGATGATTGGGATACGCAACTGTACTGCTCAGCCTCAGCTGTCAGTGCTCAAGAGCAGGCCCAAATTGAGGCTCGGCTTGATACCTGGGTCGATTCGCTCATCGTAGGCAGCCCACTCTGTTCTCCCAGATCGATGCTGAGACAGCTCGCAGGACTCTGCCTACATCTTAGCAGACCTTTTGCAGCCTTTACGACCAGTATGGGTCACTCCTTCGACTTCCGTTCTACCAGACCTGTCGCCAGGCCGGAACCTCCCGTTCTACCCAATCGTCTGCGTCTCTGCATCTCAGCAGATCCATGAAGGACTGCAACGGCGGTCGCACGGCTTTGCATACATCCAGGGCTCCGGAGACGACCACGAGTCCTGGGGCATGGTCAGTTTGTTTCATGTAGCTTTGTGTCTGAAGAAACTAAAGGAAAACACAACACAAGGGGTTGAACCCGCCGTTGTTCTGGGAGAACAAGGACGAGCTTCTGGCGTGCGATAGACCGGGTCTGTCGGCACTAATAAGACCTATCGTCGCCAGGACTCGAGCACCGGCGCAGCATGATGGATGGACGGTCAAGCCTTCGCCGATCTCGCACATCGGTGGTCAGATCCTAGTCGGTGTGGTAGACGACCTACCGTTCCCCGCTCCACGTTCGCTGCCAGGCAGCTCGGTTGCGCTGGCATATGTCCTGCTCACGCACAGACCCTGGCTAGCAAGTCCACAAAACGGAGCGAGCGAGGATATCCTCGGCCTCCAGATGTTGGAAGGCAAGAAGGACCAGATCCACTTCCTTCAGAACGTCCTACCTCGGTCAATGGCGTTCATCGGCACATGCCTCACTAAGGACATGCAGATTTGCGTCTGCTGCGATACTGGCAAGGATGCATGCGTCGGCGTCGCGTTGGCGGCTCTGCAGCTGTTCTTTGACGATTCGGGCAAGTTTGCGGCAACTCGCGAGCAGCAGGCGGCGCTGAGTAAGTAATAGTATGCAAAGTCCTCTTCACTACGAGATATCTCTAATACAACCCTAGGGAGCACTGCGAGCAAACAGTCGTTACAAAAGCGGCTACAATGGATCATCTCTAGCAGACCCCAGGCAAACCCCTCCCGCGTCACGCTCAAGCGTGTCAACGAATATATCCTAACGTCGCCTTCCTTCCGCCGTCAGCGCGGCGTCGACTGCTCAACGTGACTCTGACTCTTGTTCTTGCTATCTAGGGTGTCATACACGTTTCATGGGGCGGATGTTGACTGCAATTGTACTATAAACGATCAATTTGAATGCTCTTTGGATGTCCGGATGATACGTTGATGGAATGATGTGATATGTGCCTGGTTGTAATGCGATGCGCGGCGTTACCGCTCCGGCGATTGCGTCCGAGTAGGGTCCTGAGGTGCCGACAAGGATGCCGCGGGATGCTTTTCTCTGGAAGACTGAGACGTTGATGGATGTAGGTGACGTAGCGTCGGCCAGCTGCAAGCGAACCCTGGAGTTTGATGAATGGTTACTATGTCGAAGAAATCTGGTGAGAACTTTGCTCACTTAAGGTATGCCGGAGCGTCAATGCGTAGCTCATATGCAGGGTTATTGGCGAACTTGCTGGAGCTGGGGCCTCCGCCTGCTGTCCCTGCAGTCCTGTGGAATGCTCAGCGCGGCACAGACAATATGGAGCTGGTTAGACATACCACGCATCCCGAAGCACGCGACTGAACATCCCGGCACCCTCCTGTGGTATTGAAGTGATCTCAACGGGATATGCACTCTCAACCTGGATCTTGAATTCGCCCAGTTGCTGAGGCTCAAAGGTCGAGATGATGAGAGTGTAGTCTCCAGCTGCATTTTCCATTAGCGTAAAGTCAACCTATTCAGAAGTGAGTACCTGGTACGTCGCCGTATGCGCGTGCATATCCATAGCAATATGGCCCCGAAGTTGCGACCAGGTCATTCTGGCTCAACCTAGGACAACATTCATCAGCGCTAAAACCCAAGAGGACCGCACATCACAAACTCAGTAATCCGCTCTCCCCTCGACCAGACTAGCGAGGCGTTGATCGGTGTCCGCCGGGATCCATGCACTGTGACCGACACAGGTACCTTGACGTTGGCATTCCTTCCGAGCTTCCTGGATTGTTCCACGTTAGGGTGGATCCGTAGATGGAATTGAGGATTGTCCATAAAGGTAGGATAGCTATAATTGCCTCCAGAGGTCTTGCTGGTGAAAGCGCCATCAATCTTCATCATGGTCATCATGGTCATCATGGTCAATAGAGAAAGGATGACAGCAGCTGAAAAAGCGGCTCACTTCCTTCATATACAACGCTTTGGGTGGATTCTCAACCCAGGAAACGTCAGTGTCCGAATACACATTGATCGTGAATCCCACGTCACTGAAGTGGCCATCATACGCTGCTATCAGATGCAAAACGGTATCGGTGGCTGACACTCTCGTTCGAACCTAGTAAAGGTCAACGAAAACCGCATATATTTACTTGTCAAACGACATACCAGAGTATGGATGCTGTTGGTGTATTCTCCCTGAATGTAGAAGCTTAACATGGCTTCTAGTTGATCCTTAACGAGCATACCTTCAGCATCGTCGGGTCAATGTCCGCAGGCGATTGCCTTCCATCGTCTTGACCGTTGACAAGGAGAGAAATATACTCAGAGGTGCGTGTAGTATCCGACACATGGCGTGTCAGCTGGATCCAGATCTCACACCCGTCCTGGGCGGCGGTGTCCATTCCCGTGCGTAATTGCAGCTGAAAGTAAGATGCTACAAATCCTGTCAGGAAGATTGCATGGCGTCGTGGCAGCAACGTACATCGATTCACGCCCTCTTCGAAGGACGGCGACTGAGCCTTCCACGTTCCATGGAAAACAATCTGATTGCGGAAGATTCCTGGGTCCCAGCTGAGGTATACGCCATCGAAGTGGCTGCAGACTGTATCCCAACCGAGGCTGAAGGTGTCTGATCATACCCCTCTCAGAATGGTTCCCAAACCATTCTTGGGACATACTCACATGAGTGGTCACACACATAGTTGGATGCTGCTTGCGCTTCCCGACCTTGTACGTTTGCAGTCTGCGTCCACGAGTCGAGCATCGTGACCTGGCGAACGCCATCATGCTCTTGCACGTCTTTTGTTGCTCGTGAATACGTAATGTTCGAACGGCTATAAACTTCCACTCACCGATTACAGCATAACAATGGGCCGGGAGGAGCGTGAGTTCAGACACCAACATCGAAGAAGCCGGGGCATCGCAAGTGCCTACGGTGAGGACACAGGACCCTATACGTAGGTCGTAAGTCTACACGATATTTCCTGATCCACACAGGGCTACTCGCCCTGAATGAAGCCTTCGATTAAACGCATCCATAGTTGTTCTCGTTGAGACCTAGAAATGCAACCGTGATCAGCTTGACTGTGTACGTACACAAAGTAGTTTGATTCCTGACAACCTGAGATCTACATGCTCCGGTATCCAGCCCACGAGAGCACTACCGGAGTAAATTTAGTAACATATGCGTTTGATATCACAAGAAATCAAGGCTGACTGTAGGTCTATGCAGGAATTTCTGCAAAGGGAGTGAGAAGGATGATCTCCACGGAAAGAGGTGGCTCACGATCCGGGAAAATCGTATCCGCCCATGAGTTTCATGTACTATGGCAACTATGACGACATGTTCCAACGGAAAATACAAGAATCACAGCTTACGGCTTTCTCGACAAGCGACGGCCAGATTTGGTGCTCGGCGCCAGTTGACATGCACATCAACCCACCCTCCGGGTAAGTTGGCAACTTGTCATCAATAGCTGAGATGTCGCTTCAGCCGAAGGAAGGAAAGCAGAGCTGGTGATTCCTACGTACTTATCTATGGAAGTATGAGGTTGCGGTCATACGAAGAATCAATGTCTCCTTACGCGTCGGAAAGCCCCATTGAAGAGAAAGCGAAAATGATAGACTCCACTTCTTGAATCGTAAGACTCATCTCCTGGATCACGAGGATGTAGGTTGGACAGTACTATCTGCTCGGAGTCAGCGCAATGAAGCTAAGGTAATCGTGTTGTACCGTTGACCTTTGAATTAAACCGACAGTGATGTCCAACACAGACAGCGACAGAAGCACAAACAGAACAGTCGGTGATTATGTGTTGAACAATGTCTTGAGGTGACAAACGCTGTGCTGATGAATATACCATCGTCCCTTCAGCCTTACGCCAGATTGCATCATGCTGTTGCTGCTCCGGCGATAGTTCGGGTTGTCTGGAAGAAAGATTATCACGTTTTCGATTACGTTAAGGCAGTCATGTATGTACCGTACGTCATCCGATGCGCTCGCGCTGCTATCCCAAAGCGGTATGCGAACGTTATTGACGAATGATGACTTTCTCAGCACGTAAAGCTGTTCTTCTGTGAAGCCAAGAAGTCTTCAGCGCCAACCTCATTATCTAGTGCTAACTTTAACCCACGTTCGGAGAAATAGTCCTTGGCTACTGGCGTAACATCAGGGCGGACGGCTTTGATCTTCTCTGCACGTTCTAATGCCTTTCCTGCCTGGAGTTTGCAACTCGCACGTAGACCGGCATCGTTGCATGATTGACTGAGGTGGAGGAAATCTTCAGCCGCTTTCACGTACAGGCGGAATGCGCGATCTAGATTCTGTTGCAGTTCAGACTTGGCAGCCTTGGAATATGTTGCCTACACGCCAAGATGATCAGTAAGAAGTGATGGCGGCCAAGCAGCTGCATACCTCTGCATCTTGAAACATCATCTCTGCCTGCTTGGCAGACACCCAAGGCATAGTACGCGCGTCGTGTATGGGTGATGATTTTCTGCATCGTTATCCGTGTCAGGTTTTCGTTCATGTTTACCCCTGCGCTGTGGCCACTTACCATGTATGGGCGATCCGACGACCGCAGAATCGGCGCCTGACCTGGCAAGGGGCACACACGGCAGGATAATGTGAATTAAATTCACTGCCTGGTGGATGCCTTCATATAGGTTCTTCCAGCCCTGGAAAGTGGGGGTAGAAGGATGAACTGTAACGTGAACGTAAGTAGGCTGTGCAGGTTCTCGCGTTGCTCCGCCCCAAAAACAGACATTTCAGCGCGGTCACGTGAATTTAATATTCGAGTCAGGCACGTCCCCGCCTTTTTCCGGCTGGCTCGTTTCATCTAAAGTCCCGACAAACACAATACTGATAGCATTGAGAAAGCGAACTCGAGCTGTGGCGGTGTCTTAGCTTATACATACATGTCATTCTCAAGAGAATGATATTGGTACAAACAAACAAGCGTCAGCACGATATCGACCGCGCGCGAATATAACCTACAGGCTTCTCCTGCCGCTCATTCCCAGCTGACACCGTCGTGGCCTGCATCCTCCGTACTGGCGTCCTCTCCGGCGGAGGCGACGGCGTAGGCGAAGGAATGCCCAGCCGCACCGATGTCACGTGCTGCTCGCTCGCCGCCCGCCGTCTCCCCTCAACCGCGGCATCCACAACGCTCTTCAGGGGCCCGCCATCCATGAGCTTGCTCTCGATGAACATGTTCTCCATTTGCGTCGACAAGCGTTCCATAACCTCCGGTGCGGGGTGCTCGCATGGTGGTAGGCGCGAGAAGTGGGCGCCGCTGTCGGTCGGCTGCGTGTTTGTCAGTGGGCCATGCACGGAGTGAAGCTCTGTGTGTATCTGTTGGGCCGCTGTTAAAGACACGGTGTGGTCAGCGGTGAGGATGGTCATATATGCGATGATTCTAACCGTCGCGTTCGACCGCCTTGGCGAGCAGCCCAATTCGCTCAATTGTAGCTTGCAGCTTTTGTGGATCTGCAAACTCATCTCCAACTGGCGGGAACAACACAGGTGCGACTCTGGATAGCGCAATGGACATGAATAGGAATAATGAATGCAGAAACCGAATGTGCTGGTATGCAACTCGCCGAGGCCATAGCCAAGTGAAGAAGCCGGTATGCGTTGGCGTCCCGGGCTCAGAGAACAGGACAGAAGAGAACGTATGCTGCGACGGCGAACACACTGACGGACTCAGGATGAATGTGAGTTCGTAGGCGAACACTGCCGCAAACAACACGTAGCGCCACTACGATTCCAACACTAAGCCAAACGCATGCGCTCAATACGTATGACTACTCACAAATGCAACATAACTTGGCTTTCCTATCGCAGAAAATAGCAAGAGCGCACAGGCAGCAACTATGTGGAAGCCAGCGGATTGCATGAGTCCGTGGCGGATGTATTCTCGGAGAGTTGTGCAGTGTGTCCAGTGGATCGCTTCTGGACCAAACCTGACGTACATAGAAGGTTAAGCTACGACTGCATACATTTGGAATTTGGAATATTCTCCGACCTGTCATACGCAAACCGCGTCACCGGATTTTTCAACGCCTCGAAAGCATCGCGCACTTCGATAAAGACCGCCTCTCCCTGTGCTCCGACGCGGTCTGGGTGGTTCTTCCGGGCAAACTGTCTGAAGGCCAGTTTCAACGTATTTTCGTCTGCAACTGGATCGACGCCGAGCAGCTCGTAATAATTTGGTGACATGGAGACTGCAGCTTCGTAGAAATTGTACAACAGATAGCTGAGAACAGCGAAAGCATAGACATAGCGATAGTGGCGAGAGTACAAAGGAGTTCCGGGAGGTGGAGGTTGACGGCCGAGGAGGACTCGATAGAAATGGTGGTAGACGGGAAGAAGCCGGCGGGTTGCTATGTCTGGGAGATATGACCATCCTATAAAGGAGAGGATAGAAGCAAGCATTGCTTCTCTGGATGATTTTGAAGAGAAGAGAACAGGAAACCTGGAAATGCTTGTCGTGAGTCTCAATGTTCATTAGGAACGTGCACAGCAACATCTCGACGTTCAGCTCAGCATGGGTTAAACCCATCCGCGTTTTGATCTCCTCTCCCCGGCGACAAGGAGACGTTGCTCCCCTGTACTTAGCACCCGTACCTGCCACGTCTACGCACAGCACCACACGCCTGAGCATCAATTTCTAGCTCAAACGCTTGAAGCCGCGCGCCCACCAACCGGTGGCCATTATACCGTTCGTCTAAATACCACGTCTAGAGACCGCCCGCAGCAGAGTGAATTTCGTCTGCGCGGGCTTGGCTTCTCGAACGCAGGCACGTCTCCCCATGACCCAAGCGAGCCCGGATAGACGGCCCCATGTAGACTCTGCCTTTGCTCGCAAGTCTTGAACTTGATAGACACACAAGCCAATTGTAGAGTCGCGGAGATGATGTAGGTCCGGCCTTAAGGCGTGCCACGATAGTCTCGAGGCAGCACGTCGGGTATCGAACACTTTTGGGGGCTCAGATGCCAGGAGAGCGCGTCTCTCGCCGCCGGAGTCGACCCTTTTACTTGGACATCATTGCACCTCGAGTCTGCACTGAAATTTGCTCACCTCGGCACTGAAAGTCTATTTTCCGAGAACTGCGAGCCTCTTCCGCTCGATTTCCGGAATCTCTGGATTACGCGGTATGGAGGAAGCGAGAGGTCATCGCAAAATCGTTATGGATGTTGTTGAAGGGGACAATAGGTGCCACAATCGAGCCACAGGAAGATTCCGGATAAGGGTCTTAACTTCAACAAATACGTAGCTTATCGGCGCAATAACTCTCGCACCCTGTGCCACCGCTGGCGTAGCAGCCACGACCATACGACTATGTCTGACTTCCTCGCTCGCGAAAGCGAAGTTTTGGGCGAGGAGTTCACCGGCACGCCCACTGGCGGTTCCTACGCAACCGCAGGCGGCGAAATCGACTTCGACCGTGCTGCCTCTGCTTTCCCAGACATCTCGCTCGATGGCTCGGACGACATTCCCGCCCCGAGCGTTGTTGTGCCAATAAAGACATCCAGCTTTTCATTCGACGATTTCAGTAGTTCGCCGCGAGAGCGCACTACGGAGGTCAAGGTGACAGGGGACGACGAAATCGAGAAGTTCGAGAGCGAGTTTCCGGACATTGAGGTCCCGGCGGTGCGTGAATGCGTGCATTGCATACGATGTGCAGACACGTAACCTTTGATTGGTGATGGCAGTCGCTACCTCCTGTTATCCAGCCAACGTTTAATTCTACACCGACGTTTGCACCGCAACCACAGTCTTCGGCGTTCTCATCAACACCTATCCTAAGCCAGGCAATTGACGAAGAGGAGCCCGAAGTCATCAGGTGCGCGCATCGGCTTATACCTCATTGCCTCGACTAATTGAGATTCCTGTCAGAGAATGGCGCGAGAAGCAAGAAGCAGAGATCAAGGCGCGCGACGAAGCCTCCAAGGCGAAGCGGGATGAGACCATCTCCAAGGCAGAGCGCGCTATCGACCAGTTCTACGAGGAATACGCAGCCAAGAAGGAGCGCAACATCCGCGAGAACAAGTGCGTGCTGATTACGTCTATAATATCCTGCAGCTAACCACCATGGTCTCGCCAGGGAGCACGAAGAGGAGTTCGTCTCGAAAATGTCCGATTCGCTCTCGCATGGTACGACTTGGGAGCGCATCTGCGACATCATCGAGCTGCAGAACTCGCAGAGCAAGACTATCGCGCGGGCGGGCCCCGGCACGACGGACCTCTCGCGGTTCAAGGAGGTGCTCTTGCGACTGAAGAGGGAGGGCGAGGCTGCGCCTGGGGCTGCTGGATACTAGGAGGCTGGGACAATGTAGAGACTGTACGTGTACTTTCACGACAGCACCTGTCGGATTCGATCCTTGCGTCTGTCAATAATTTCACTTTTTTTTTCGGTACTTGCAACAGCATTTCCTTGGCCGGTGACCATCAACTTGTATATATGCTATCATAGCAAGAAACGACAGTTGAGACATCTCGTGTCAAAAAGCGGCTGCTACTGTACACTATCGAAGCGAATACATTACCACAGATTAGAAGACGAAGTAGGCCTATCTATGCGAAAACTATGGCTACACTCTATCAACAAACAGTCCAAAGCTTCCAGAGTCCCAAAGCGTTATGTATATCGCACACCAGGTGCACAAACAAGTCGTGTCATGAAGAGAACGTGCAGACGCTGCAGCTGCCAGCAGGTGTCAACGCCGTGCCCTGCACATCGCACTGCTGCAGATCGCCTAAAGAACAGAAGGAGCCGGACACTGTCCCGCTCAACGCGGCGTTGTCTGCGAGGTTAAAAACCTCGAGCTTCGCCGGGAATGCACTCGGAAGCGGATCGGTGAGGCGGTTGTCGTTGAGGAATAATTCGAGGAGGGAGGCGAGCTTGGAGATGGTTGAGGGAATGGGACCCGCGATGCTCGTCGCGGAAAGATTCCTGGGTGGGCATTAGTCGTTTCGGAAGACAGACGAATGAAAGCGGCCTACAGGAGCTTGAGCGAGGACTGGAGGGAGGGGCTGTTGGATAGCGTAGAGAGCGGATTGGTGAGGTCTTGGTTCGTTACTACGCTGCAGGCACCATGAACGACTGAGGTGAACGCGAGGACAGTAAACCCACAGATTTTCGAGGCTGAGTGCCGTTATACTCGAAGGCAGACTTGACCCCATCTTTGCGTTATTGTCCCAAAAGAGTGTGGTGATGTTCTTGAGCGAGACGAAAAGTTCGTCAGGTAACGTCCCAATAGCGGTGGATTCAAGCTCGAGCGTCGTCAGCGCGGTGAGGTTGACGAAGGAGTTCGGTAGAGATCCAGCTGGTGGCATCGGCTCAGTGCATCAGAAGCACTGTCTGTCGCTTTCTGACTCACCTGGCTGTTCAGAGTCGCCAACAATCTTCAAAGTCTGCAACCCCGTGAGCCCGCCTATATCGCTGGGAATGATAGTCGGGACTGCGGGAGCAATAAGCTCCCTGTCACACGACATTGAGTACCAACACGCATGGCCGTGAGTGAACATGTACCCACAGAGTGGTCACTTGTCCGGTCGTATTGCACCTCACTCCATTCCAAGCGCAGAAGTTGACATTCTGCATCCAACCTCCATCGCTCAGCACGGCCTGCCCAATGAACTCTGCCTCTACGAATATACTTTGCAGTGCACAGAACTGTATCGCGTTCCGGATGCCCTGCGCGTCGTTCGCATTCGCGTCCAGGTAGCTGGACGGCACGCCTTGGAGAACGGAGAAGCACGTCGAGCACGGATATGACTGGGCGTTTGCCGGCGCATTGATGCTGAACTCGGCCAAGCACAGCGCCTCATTCGCGGACAGGGTCGTCGTATTACTCGTCGAGTTCGCGCCACCAGAACCCGTTGACATCCCAGAGGCTGCCGTGGACGTCGGTGAGGCTTGCCTGCGGCCAAAGGTCGCCAAGTTCAGCGCGACGATGTTTCCGAAGAGAAATGACAGCAGCACGATGACCACGACCACGAACACCCATTCCGACCATCTTTTCCTCCGGGTACAGTGCTTGCAACACTGGTGCGGGCGTTTCTCGATGTGCAGCGGCTTCCATTCCTGCAGCGGTGGTCGGGGCGTCGGCGGCGGAGCCTCTATATCAGGCTCGCGCGGTACAGCCTCTATATCAGGCTCGCGAGGCAGAGGACGAGAGACAGGCCCCGTGAAGACACTGCTCATCACATCGCGCATGCGCCGCTGTGGCGCTCGCACGCCGCTCTCCACAGCATTCGCAGAGAAATTTGAGGTGCCCGAGTCCGTCCGGCCAGAATTCGTCCGGCCAGAGTTATCGCGGAGAACCATGAAAGACCACCAGGGTAAGGAACGTGAAAGGGCCTATCGGGACGGGGAGACAATGAGAGGAGCTCCCAGGACGCCAGGTCAAGAGAGACGCATAGCCACGGGCTGCAAGCAAGCAAAGAGAGACTCCGCGATAAGGCGCTTCGCTTGACGCGTGGGTTTCATTTCATTTACGGAAACAATTGAGGGAATCGGTTCTGTGAGAACAACAATTTTCGCGCGTGGCTGCAGTGCGGCCATCGCGATCACGTGATCCGCGTTGTACGTCGCTTCCTGCGTGTCGCGAGCTCGTCGCCTAGCGACATGCAGGCGTCCGAGCAACTCGAGGGTAGGTCAATAAACGTACCAGTGTTTCCAATGCCATGAGAAACCCGAGAGGTCTATAGTCGATCGGTCTCAAGAGGAATGTAAACCGATGCAATGAGCTGAGTCAGACGAGCAAGGACCGGGATCAACTGGATGACAGAAAAACAAGGCGCTCCGTCCCGTCGTACGTATTGCGAACTCTTCTCCTGTCGCATTCCAACGGAAATACATCTCGCCTGAAACGAAGAGAACGTCGTCCTTCGCATTTGGCAACTGGTTTTCCTCGTTACCGTGGGTTGTCTGATGGCCTTCGAGGACCCGGACGCTTCTCGAGGTTCAAGGAACAATCCGACAGCTGCAAAACAAACAGGGTACCATTGTCACTGAGGCTGTGAAGTATGACAACACATCGCTTGAGTGCAGATGTCCATCATGATACTGTAATCAGGAACAGGCCCGTGGGAAGAAGGCATGACAGCCAGACTCATCAATGCATCATGCATCAGAGTTCGACAGCTTGATTAGTTCCACAAGGTCGCAGCATCAAGACGAGCACCGGGGTTGGAACTTGAGCTTGAGTGCTTGAGTACTGAGTCCTGGGAGGGCACCTTTGGTGAGGCCAAGGCATGCGGCAAGAACAGCAATCACCTCGCGTTAGCCGCCGTCCGAGCGACCTGTTCTATGGAACATGGAACTGGGCCACGTCACAGACGTGACGTTGTGGCCCCGCTCGGACTACAGGACTTTTCCAATACCCGTAAGTCCCCATCTGACTATATACCCTTTGCGCTCATGTCCGGTCAATCAGGCATTATTACATAACGCGATGAGATGCGCTTGACGGGCATCCTTAAAGTACCCTCCCAGTACTGCGGTTCTGTTTGCACTGACCGTTGTCATCGACGTTGATACCTCTACAATGTCGAACGCATCAGCTGCAAGCATACAGTTGGCTCAGGAAGAAGCGGTCCTCTTACAGACAGCGTGAGGACGACGACACTTTCTGAGGCGTTCAACTGACCAGTTCGCGATCACTGTCACAGATACACTTATGCCTACTGCTATCTCGCAACTACTGGTACGCCCCGGGTCGGACCACTATAAGCGATCGAACTCGACTCACAGACTGGACATGTTATTAGCCCTCATCTTCTTTGAGTACATTGTGACTTTCTCTGAAGAGGTTCACGTCGTCTGGGGAACCAGGTTGACCATTGTCACGGTCATATTTGCCCTCAACCGTTATATGCTCATGGTACAAGGCGTTAGTTCTGCACTGAATCCCGTCTGGTGGCATACTCCACTGGTAAGTCATGTCGTGTCGTGCTGCGAGTGAATCGATCACTGACGATCTACGCGCACACAGAGGTGAGCGGCGACGACCGCGCTGTACGTTCATCGCAGTTTATAGATTGTCACAGCTGTGATGCCGTGACCGTCTTGAATAGTGTGGTCACGAATGTTCTTGAGGCTGTGGCAGCAAGTCAGAAATTGTTTGACCTCAAATTACATGAAGAGATTGATCGATAAATTGTCAGGCTTTTCCGCGTTTCGCACATATGCTATCAGCGGACGCCAGATCGCCCCTGCATTGTTAGTATTGCTACTGGGGCTAGCACCAGTCGGCACCAACATCGTGAGTGTATATGTTCTCCGCCATCATATGTCTGTTGAGAACCTCCGGACAGTTTACATACACAAGAGATTCATACGAGTTCGTGACTTACGTGGGCAAATACCCAGTTTGTAACTATAACGACCGCGAGTCCATCGCGATACAGGACAAGTAAGTACCACGCTCAACTCTCCGACGTCGGCACTCCTAGGACTGACCCTCCTTTGCTTAGACGTGAGTGTGAAGGAGACCGATAAGTTGTTGCTTTGACACTCACGATTCCTGCAGTCGTCATCTTCGGGCGCGTCTGCCCAGCTGTGTCCGACTTGATTGTGCTCCTTGTCACTTGGTTCAAAACATCCGGACTCGCCATAGAAGTGCGAAAGTTACGGTTAAAAGGATCGATTGCGACGGTACTCATAAGAAACGGTGAGTATATGTGGCTCTTTAAGTGCACGTAATGCATTACAAGCAGCACATTCAAGGCGCGCTCTACTTCATGTACGTCGGGCTCTGTCACTGTGCCTTGTCGTGACTCTGTTCTTCTACTGTTCCTTAGTGCCCTTTTGCTTCTCGACATCCTCCACATCGCGATCAGAGTCCACTACATGAATTCACAGGCAAGTTACCCATACAAGTACATGACCGCTCTAACATAACGTGCAAGCAGAATCCCGCAAGCTACGTCATAACTTTCCTGCCGGCGTGAGCGACCGATCATACCCGATGCAGCTCGATTCATCCTTACCAAGTCAATCAGAATCTCATCAATCTTGATATCACGCTTCATCCTCAACCTACGCCAGGTGTTCCTCGGCAGCGTGGACTTGAATGCGATCTCTCACAGCACTCTGAACACGTCGGACTTTCCCTCTCGCCTGGTTGGCAACTTTGGCGCCGAGGTCCAGCACACGTCACTTGTATTTGAGAATGTCGAGGATAGCGCTGAGGACGAGCAGAGTGTTGGTGTGGACTGTGAGGTCTACGAGTTGGCGCAGGTGCAGTAGTCATCGTACAAGCTATGCGGTCGTTTTCGACAGTGCCGGATCTGACTGTAACCTGCATTTGCACCTTGACATGATTTTTCAGTCGTGATATCCGAGCAAAGTGTTATGCTAAGCTGGCGCGAAGCATAAATCCGTTATAGCGTAACCAGCAAGGGGGGAGATTCGCCAGGTCAAAAGCTGCATCTCGCCGCCGCAATGCTGAATGTTGTCCGAGTGCTGTGTGACATAGACCAAAGTCATGGATTGGTAGCAGCAGTCAATCCATTTCATGTCCCAATTCAATTTTACAGCATAGCAGATGTGCAGACCGTTGCATATAAAGCGTCGAAGTCTCATAAAACATTGGAGACGCGTCGGTGGCTGGAAATGTCGGTCCTTGTGGAGCATCAAAAATTCAGGCACGGTTCGGCAGCCGCCGCGAGCTTGAAAGTCTGCCATTGCCCGAGCGTTGAGTCGATGACGGTCTAAGAGGGAATGCAAGCCGTCCAACGCAAAAAAAACCATTTGCAAGTCCGTATACCATTGACAGAGCTACTAACAGACTTCTCAAGCCATCCGGCCCGCATGCAAGCGCAGCAAATCAAGCATTATCACTTCGTCTATTCGCAGTGTTAGTAGTTCAAATCTGTTCGTCTACTTCTTATGTCAAGCATACGTTCTAGAGTCCTTTTGATTCGCTTCCTGCAAAGTTGAATATCACCTTATGTATGACCTCCGCAACCTTGTTCGCGACGGCTTGAGCGCTCATCTTCGGGTCCTTGTCGTACGTCGCGATTTTAGGCGAGAGGATCATATGCCGCTCCTCGTTAGGATATTATTTCTCAACACCGCCGTTGAAGAAGGATGTGACGTGTGCATGTGTCCCGGTTTCTAGCCATGGTCGGAGATGTGCTAGCACGATAACACACAGTGCACATACCGGCCGTGTATGCCTGCTTCATGCCCTGCTTCGCGGGCCGAATGACAGTCGTCATCGGTTGCGGCGGAAAAGCAACCGGGAAGGGGAATTCGGCGTTGTATTGTGGCATGGTTCTGATGCGCTACAAAGCAGCCGCCAAAATGAGAGTCATCAATCTCCATGGGCCTGTCAGGAAGGCCAAGCACGGTGACAATCCCCCGCATCCGGTCAGAGAAGTAGTTGAAGAAGAAGAGCGTGTCGCCATCCTTGATGAGACCCTCATCGCCGTTCACGGTGACAGGCTTCAAGAAGTCGTCTGTCCCATCCATGAAATGTTTGTCTCCGTGGATTCGACTTGCTGCGTTAGCTTCGCGGTCACGTGATACACGTTCCGCTCAGTCTCCAAGCGTGTGCACTGCGGTGCATTTGTCGTCATTAGAAGCGCAGACAGATCAGCAAGCTAATTGATCAGTGTATCACGTCCATGAGTTCCCAGAAGCAGAGGAATATTAAGAGCAGCGAGCAATCAGAGAAGCGAGGAGAGACCAGGAGGGCTCGATACAGAACAAGGCGTACCATCTCGCCGCGCATTTACCGTGTTCTTTCGCAACTAGTCGCCACACGCATTCAAGTCACTTTAAGTATAAGAAGGGAGAACATCATCCGTCACATTGATCAGCTCTGTTTCTCTCTCGCCAGAGGGTGGACGACCTTTGAAAACTTCAACGTAACTCAAGCACTTCTGAGATCGAATGCAAAGAGGCAATCTGATGTTTGAAATAAATCTGTCTTGCTATTGTCGCCAGAGTCCCAGGAGCATAGCAACGCATAAAAGGGGCAATCTGGGTGGCTATTCCGCATGATGATCAGGAAAGGTTGCTTAATGCAGTGTTCTTAAAGTCAGTCCAAACCCTGCGAGACTGACGAAATTACAGTAAGTGGTCTTTTAAACTCGGGACACCAGGGACCACACTGGAAAGCCTGAAGAATGGTCGACGAAGATGTCGTCAAGCTTGAAGAGCAGTCGACAAGCACAGTTTTGGCTTAGGCAGGATGAGCGTCTCGTGATGGCAAACCTAATATGTAATTTCATTCTCACGCCTCCTACACGTCGCTTCATAGTTCGTTCAGCGCTGTGAACAGCGTTCCACGTACACAGTCGCTCTCTGCTTCAAACAGCCATGAATCTTTTTCGGTTGTTCGGTACCAAACATTGCTGCTCATTAGAAATGACGGCCGTTGACACGCTTCTGCAGGGGACATGTCCCACCTGGCGTCAATTCTCATACTCCTGCACAAGATTCAGACGACACGGTCATGTCGAGGTCAGCGTCTTTCCCCCGGTTGCCGCTAATTCAAGCCAGCAACACATTGTTGGGCATGACATAAGGCGTGGGGACGTGCTGGTGCTGACATATTGGCTTGAAACGCAGGCATATCATTCAAGACGCAGGCTCTCTATGTCGCCGTGTTCGTTACCCGATATCTGGACCTCTTCTATGACTATGTTTCGCTATACAACTCCGTCATGAAGATTTTCTTTATCGCGAGCACCTGCTACGTACTCTACCTAATGAAAGTAAAGTTCCGGTGCGTTCATCCCGCGTTCATGCTGCTTCACAACCGCCGTCTCATGTTCCACCAGGCCAACGAACGACCCATCCATTGACACCTTCCGCGTCGAGTACCTCGTCGGACCCTGTATTCTCCTTGCGCTCATCTTCAACTACAAGTTCACATTCACGGAAGTCCTGTGGTCCTTCTCCATATTTCTAGAGTCTGTCGCCATCCTCCCGCAGCTGTTCATGCTGCAGCGTACCGGCGAGGCAGAGACAATCACGACGCACTACTTGGCAGCGCTGGGCGCATACAGGGCACTCTACATCCCGAACTGGATCTACCGGTGCGTGATAGAAGTGTGCGCTCTCATGCTGAGGGCTTATTGCGTGCTCTTCCTACACAGGTACTGGACAGAAGACGTTGTGGATCCAATTGCTGTCACAGCGGGCATCGTCCAGACCGCGCTCTACCTGGACTTTTTCTACGTCTATGTCACAAAGTGCGTGTGCTCTTCCCTCTACGCGTGCAGCTGCTCACCCGCCCTCCGTTGTTCCTGTCCTTGGTTCGCTTTCTCGACGTGTGCAGAGTGTTACAAGGGCAGAAATTTGAACTCCCTGCATAAATGTGATGTCAGAAAAGTAATGCATATCGACTGTTGTTCTTTTGGCTAGAGCCGTAACTTATCGAAGACATTTTTGGCTGCCTGAATATTTTTGGTTTTTGTCCCCAGAAGGACAGTCAGTACGCATGCGAGAACCTCTCTGAACTCAGCTATCTCGAGCAAGATGCGCAGTAAGAGCACATGAGAGAACAGCGGGCAGAACGACGCACGCGTCGCAAAGCGGGCGCGTCATCCTTATGCGTGACATGACGCATGCATTGGCATCATTCAGCATCATTCATCGTGCACGTCAAGTTAGTGCTTTGTCTTTGCGAGACCTCTAGAAATCTGCACAAAGCTCACACATGTACTCTTCTGTCATGCCTATTTCTTTAAGGAAGACCACTATTTCCCTTCTTCCAGGAGAAAACTCGTATGCTGAAGTCACTGTGACTTAGCGCTCGATTGTAAGCAACGCGTGCGATGTCACAAAAGACCCGCTCAGGCTTATTCGTTAGAAACTGATCAACGGTCCGACATCATTATATCGATCTACGAAGTAGTCACCGTTGACCATATCCTACATCGTTCCGCTAGCATAAGCTCCATAGTGACATGCCGTGCTGTGAAACGGTCGGTGAGCAGACTGCTTTTACCGCTGTACATACAACTGTACATAGGTTGACCTCACTGCCAGGACGTGAGGCGCGTCTTCTGGCACGACATGTATCTGGAAACCCACCGATCGCAATGATACTCCATGAAGTGGTCCAAAAACACTCGATTTCTGTCAACCCAGGTAATCCTTGTGCGCTCCAAAGCCCTCGATACCTCCAACGAAACAGCTTCGCGTGGCACAAACTTACAGGTCCACCTTCTCGTTTCAGCATCCGGCTAGAGCCATCACTCATACGGCCAATGAACCGGTTCTGGGTCTTCAAAGCGAACGTAGATGTGACAATGCCAGTTAATATGCGTGCAAACGATGACCACGTCGTAAAGGCTCTCGTCTGACGGTGGGGTGTCCCTGCTGCCACACAACAAGCGCTCGCATCATATTCACTATCTCTCACAGATTCGGCTATGCCGCGATTTCTTTTGTGGATGTCGCGTACTGCTTGGGGGGCAACGATGAATAAATTGGGTATATGACAAGACAGACGAGGTACCGTGGAGCGCGCATCGCATCTGATCTCAGTGGCTTCTCTGCCATCGTACAAGGCGTCTCTATTTGTCGACATCCGCATTGGAATGTCATCAGAGCTCGTCTCCAAATTAGGAACACAGCAAATGACAAAAAAGGCACCACATAGAATCTGTCTACACTGTCTTCGCGACACCGTAAGCTCGACCGTCATGCTCAATGATCCTAGACTCCGAATGCCGAACAAGCGATCACCGACGCACGGCCTTCCAAAAGCGGCCTATACTGTATCGTGCCATAATACAACGGACTTTGATCAGCCGGCAACCTACGGATGAAGTATATACGGTGACGCGTCCGCATTTGTCATAGTCGAAAGATGAAGCTACATGATGCACTCGGAATTATCTAGATCAGCAGCCGCGCACATCGGAAGAAAGAAATTATGACATGGCAGATCGCTGCTAGCCCCGATTCGGTCAAGACCTTGCCTTGAGCGCAGTCACTTACACCATGAACGCTGCAAGCGTGCTGTTATGCATATGCTGCTCGCTGATCGATTGCCCTCTCATTACAGATTTCTGCGCATCAAGAGCTTCCTCAGGCATGTGTGCCGACATGCTGTCACATCTTTGTTCGCTCCGCGATCTCCTCCGAGATCTCCGCGCACACGATCAGGAGAGCTTTCCCGAGCTTCTCAAAGTCGCCGATCTATCGTATCAACATAGACAAGTGAAATTCTGCAACGAGGCCACAGAAAGGCGACTCACGCACCTCGTTGTAAACCTGCGCACTAACCCTCGTCCACCACCTGCCATCGTAGTGAAACTGCGAAGCATATACATTGTGCTCGTTGAGCAGCTTGTCCTGGAACTTCAAGGTAACAGCAGGAGTCGGTGCTATCGAACCTGCTAGAGGGATCTCGACGTTGACCTGAAAATGAACACGTCAGCTACTGCATTTTGATGAGCCGGTGTATAAGCAGACCATGTTTGCGGTGAACATCTCCGCTTCATCAGAATTAGGTGCGAACATCATGCGCGTGTTCAGGGTCTCGGCGAGATGTTTACCACCAGCTAGAGCGAGCGTGTGACAGTAATCATTGATTCTCTTCTCGCCACCTAATAATTCTCGAAATTCGAGGGCTGCGCATGACGTGGCAATAACTAAAAGATCACCCAGCCTGACAGGCGAGAAACGTACCGGGCTTGATGCTCAAAGGTATCGTGAATTCTATCGTCCCGGTCCCTATGGCCTCGTCGATTTGTCAGATGGTAAGCATCAGCAAGATTGTGTGGCATAAACCACAAGAGAATTTGGTTTGAGGATCGCCTTCGTGTCCAGGCGGGAGCGGCCCAAACGTGATGCCCGTAGGAAATGCTGACCTGATGATATGATGGTTGCTTTCCGGGTACGAATCAGCTTTCTAGCACTGATGGCGTCGGCAGAGATGGACAGCACTGACCATTCTGGCACATAGAGCACGGCACAACCGTGCTTCGCGTACATCCATTTTGAGCAGCTCTGGCCGTACCCATAGAAACAGCGATCTCTAACCATTAACAGCGAGGAGAACATATCGACACCCAGAAGTCAGGCGCTGCCTCTGTCAAGTTGAGGTCCACTTCCTGTCCTAGCGAATGTGCCGCATCGATAACGCTCCACACAGACTCCTCTCTGCATATCTGAACCATATCTTTCCAAGGCATGTAGACAGATGGGGTCGCTGAGATGCTATCCAATACCGCAACAATTTTCCCCTTTGGAGTCTCATCAGCAGATTGCCGCCGCTGAGCCTTCAGACTCTGGAGAAATTTGCGAAATCGCTCGAACAATGCCTTTCGCTTCTCCGGGATTGACAGTGTGAACTCGGAGAGCTTTGGATGAGGTGCGGTGTCAGAGACGTAGCGCGCTGCAGCTCTGATAGTGTTGAACGTGCAATTGGCTGACAACGTCGTGGTCAGCTGGATATCGCTGTTCACGTCCCGCGGACATACTCATGACGAGGACGTCACCGTTCTCCCAGTCAAAGTTGCGCAGGACGATATTGATCCCATGGGAGACATTCGATACGAACGCACAGTCGCTGGGATGTGCGCCAATCAGCTTCGCAATTAGCCCCCGGACCTCCTCCACCATGGGCCGATAGTCGAACCAGAGGAAGCGGTCTGGCTTTGCTGCTACTTTATCAGCAAGATCCCTGGTTGCGTCTTCGACACGACGTGGCGTAGCTCCTGCAGTGCCTGGAAGTAGTGCTTGGTAGTCAGCATGTTTTTGAATGGAAGATGTTGTACACTGACCGGAATTGAGGTTTATATATCCATCTTCGAGGGAGAAGAAAGGAAGAGCGGCATGGCCGAGCTCAGGAAACTTCTCCATGCACCTAAACTCGAGCCCCAGTAAGTGTGCATGCGACACGGATATTGGGTACACAGCGAGCTGTTCCTTATCAAATCAAAAGCCTACCAAGCATGTTCGGGTAGAAGCTGTCTTTAATGATGGCATGACAAACAGACAGGGAAGAAGATAAGTTTACAGTTACGGCCACATTTCTCCGCAGGAATCGCCTTACTTCATGGTCCGTTGACATCGCATAATGGGATGGATTCAATGGCGATGCTCGACCACTCCTTTCGGGCTGGAGAGCCACTTTCAGCCCTGAACACTGAGATGCCGACAAATGAACTTACTCATTCAACCATGCAGACTTCAGCATGAAGCTTTGAAGTCTCGTCTTCTAGGGCCATAATCAGCTCTATTGCTCAGCACACGCAAGCGGCAGCCTTTTCTATCAAACATATGTTCTGCATGCAAGTTTTCGGACATGCAGCGAGAGGATACCGCCTGTATTCCAGGATCTGCGATCTCCAATCGGGCTATCTCCATTGGGGTAGACGGTGTGGGAACGAAACTTAGTACCCGATCACATTTATCATTCAGTTCCAACTCTTCCAATCCGCAGGTCATCGATTCATCGCTCAGCGCTCGTCGCTACCAATCTTCATAAGTTCAACATCAGCAACGTTGTTGATAGGTGACATATCCGATAGCAGGGAGTATTCACGCACTACATCCCATGACCGTTGTTCTGATTTCATACCGTCAGGTTCCGAGCGTTGGGATGTGGCATACATTTCAATGGTCCAAACTCAAACCAGAGCGCCTCAGCATGCACAATTCGCGAGGAACTGCACGACATTGTCACCAGAAATGACGGAGCACGCAGTCACCTCCAGATGACCCAAATTCTGAGCGATCGTGCATCATGCGTTATCGTAGGATCAGCTAAGTGGCATCCTTGATTAAACACGTAACTTACTAATCGTATCGCGAAGAGCGCGAAGAACTCGCCTGTATCGCTTCATGTAGTAAAATCACTGATGAGAAGCACTGTGTATGTCCGCCATAGTACCACCCTCCGTCAAAGCATAACCTTGAAGCCTGCCGTACATCAAGCGCAGTGGCCAATGATCGGAGGACAGCCGCGCAGCGATCCCTACCTCCTGCTCGTATCGACCCTTGGCGCGGCCACGATGGCTAAATTCCCTGTAGCAGAGGCGGAGCTCGTCGCTATCATCACCGAAAGCATCACCTACGGAATCCACATATCGACATTCGCGACGTGTATCTGGACGCTGTTTCGGACGTCAAAGACGTTGGGACGAGAGACCAACGTGACATTGCTGTTCTTCTCGATCACACTCTTTGTCATCGGAACGCTGGATATCTCGTTCAACATCTATCGCAACTTGTCCGCCTTCATCTTCTACACGGGACCCGGTGGGGCCAACCACGTTGATGAGGAGGTCTCGAATTGGGTGCAGGTTTCACGGGTAAGCCTCGGCCTGAGCCCGTCATAGAATGCCTTCATGGACATGGAAACCTAGGGTGCCTTTAATCTATTCGCCCTCATTGTCGCTGATGCCGCCCAGGTGCGTGTAACTCCCCGTCATAAGTTACTAGACGAATGCAGATAGCATCTGTCCAGATCTACCGCCTGTGGATTGTATACGGCCGCAACTGGAGAATAGCCTTCCCTCCCTTGGTCTTATGGCTGGCAGGACTGTCATGCGCTATACCGCTAATATATTATAGCACCAAACTGAACGTACTCACGGCCATGGCCGGGGCGACCAAGCTTGATGCGTTCCTGGATGCCTTTATCGTCCTTTCAGTGGCTATTAACATCCTCGCATCAGGTGTGTGTCAATTCCATGCCAAAACAATCATGCACTCGAATATATCATACGCCTGTGCCAGGTTTGACACTGTACCGCATCTATTGGATCCATAGGTCAACGTCCCAGCATTTCACGGGCAGCTCGGGCGCGGTGGTGCGACAGGGCGTGACATGGACGCAACTCTTCCGAATCGTCATCGAGTCCACACTCCTGTACACGCTCTCTTCCATCATCGCCTTGGTCGTCAACTCGATAGGAAACAACGCATTCTACTGCGTCTCGGACATGGTGAGCTTTCCGGCCTCATATTAACGCTGCCCCACATTGCTGATCGCTGATCATCGGGTTCTGCCCTTGCGCTTACAGCAACTGCAGATTGCAGGCATACAATTCGACCTGGTCATCATACGCGTAGGGCTGGGTATCACCGTGGAGCAGGTCCACACGAGTCTCGGGGATATGACGTTCCGAATGAGAGCGATCAAATCCAGCGGGACAGAGGTCGAGCTCGGCGTGCCTGTCGTGATTCCCGAGAACAGTACGCAGACGACACGGTCGGTGGAGGACATCGATCGTCAGAGCATTAAAACTGGAAATTTTCTCCGCGTTAATGTAGACTCACCTTGATCGGTTCACCCATACGTGGTTCGAAATATGCAGCGAGCGTGTGCCGCCTGATTGTTGAGCGTTCTCCTATGTATCATGTATGAGTGGCCAGTATATACCACACCGACTCACGGTCCCAGGTTGTTTTGCAGTCTGCGACTACTTGCGATGCCCACTTGCGGAATGTGTCTATAATCTATGCACTATTGACCATTGTTGAGTAGTGCTAAGAGCAGCGGTCTTACCGGGCGTCCAGCGGTCGTCAAGAGAGTGTACGGCCAGAGATCCCATTTATCCAGCTAAGATTCCGCTTGCAGATTATTTGTCACTCGCAAGTCGCACAAATGCCTATCACCATTTGAGCAACAGGCAGCACTCAGTGCCTTCACAGACTCGGTTGAACTAGGCGTGAGAGCGCCGCCCGGCTGATCGCGCTGTACGTGGCGGTGGCTGTAATTCCAGTAACGCGCTCTGCAGAGATCTGTGTCTCTTCCATCATCCCACCCGCACTGCGTTGTCTAGCTACCCAGCAACGTCCGGACACTTACCTTGAAATACCGGTTCTCCGTCACGACTGGGTCTTGTAACCCCGACGAACTCGACCCCAACCACGATGCTCGCAAGCAGTCTACTGCTATGCCTCCTCGGCCTCCTGCCGCTGAGCGCCTTGGCCGTCATGGACACAAGGATGGGGAACCAGACGATTGAGAGAGTGAGCGTACCATACTTGGAAGTTCAGCGATAGGAATGGATTGTAAACAGGTGTTGCGAATAGACGATCAATCTCCGGACACACTCGATATATGCGCCGTACATTGACGAAGACCTTCAAAACCGGTGCGTCTCCTCTTTATCTCCCTTGCGGCTGACCGCTCATTGATCATGGCATATAGATGGTGGGACTTTGGCGCAGACGCGTATATCGTGCGTATAGTTCGCGGAATGTTAGTATGCCGCTGGGTCTTACTTCACGGGGGCACCAGAACACGAACAAGCACATCCGCCTTACGCGGAATCGTCCCTCGCAAATAGTACGTCCCCCTTCTCCCTGCGCCAGCTGTGTTCACCAATATACGTCTGCCTGCAGGGCTGGCTGTGGACGCGCGTCCCGCTCACAGCGCAAAACTTCATCATCGAGGTCGAATTTAAGGTGCGCGCCATCTTTCGCGCGAACCCACGCCCGACTGCTGAGCCTTATGTACAACCAGATAGGAGGCGAATCAAGCCATCTGTACGGAGACGGCATGGCATTGTGGCTCACAACGACGCGCGCTCAGCCGGGGCCGGTCTTCGGCAGCGTAGGTATGTCGCGCGAGCCACCGTCCGCACTGTACAGTCCTCATGACAGACATCACAGACAATTTTGAGGGTCTCGGCATCTTCCTCGACACGTAAGCTACGCACGCCTGTCCAGCATCTGACGCGGTTGCTCAACAGTCGCGTAGGTACGCCAACACACGACACTCGTACTCCTTCCCGCGCGTCGTCGGGATGCTCGGCGACGGCAAGACGAAGTACGACCAGGAGGGCGACGGACAGAAGGACGGTCTGGGCGGATGCTCCGTAAGTGGCCCTACACTCCTCTCCCTACCGCGCGGGTCTCACTGTAGCACCAGGCCAACTACCGTCGCACCAACGTCGCGACGAAGCTGCGCGTATCATACATCAAAGACAAGTACCTGAACGTCAGCATCCCCTTGTCGCTACCAACTGCCCCTGCCTGACTCCGTGATCTCGTCATAGGTTAAGATCCAATACCGAGCATGGGACGACTGGGTAAACTGCTTCACCGTGCACGACATCAGCCTGCCCAGCTCGCCCTACCTCGGGCTCACAGCCATGACCGGCGACGTCTCCGACAACCACGAGTAAGCCGCGTCTCCGCTCCCATGCCATACTTCGCACATCTGACTCGCCGATCACCATCAGCGTTATCAGCGTGACGACGCTCTCCGCGATCCTCTCGCCGCCGAACCTCCAACGTGACCAGATCAACAGCCGGTCCGGCAGGACCCCTGCGTGGATTTGGACGTTCTTCAAGTTCGCCGGCGTCCTCGCCGTCATCGCGGGCGTGCTGTATGCGTATAAGAAGTATGTGTTATCGCACCCGTCGGACAGGAGCTTTGGCAATGCGTTCATGGGGAGGGCAGGTAACATGGGCTTTGGCGGAGGCTTCTATAGCGATGCTAAGCGCTTCTGAGATTCACTACCGTATATATCTGTCGTTCTGACGGGGTGATCTGTCAGCATAATAATTATGCAGTAGATCATGCAATTGCGTCCAACAGCTTCCATGAAAAAGCGTTGCGGCACACAGCGTCAGAGAACGTTCATGAATTTCAGACGTCGATCACCGTCATCGTCCCATCATCCGAGTTATAATTACATAAATGCACGACAGATGAAGCTTAAACGAGTATTTGTCTGGTGTCAAGAGCAAGACCAGGAAACCAATACATACGAGCACAAGCTGACGATACAACAGATCCGGAGAGATCAGAAGCATAGGCGAGACACGTACATGAGAGCAAAAAAGCAACACGCAAAAGAATGAATGCAAGGGAGAGTGATAGCCAACTCGGGCAAATAAATAAATCCAAGGTAGCGTCGTAAAGAAAGTCGTCAAAATCGTAAGAACCTTCTCAGTCAAGCGTCTCTCAACAGACAGAACAGCAAAGCACACGCGATCAGAACAAGCACACAAAGTTGCTCGGGAAGACGTGGCGCCCAGGCTGTCGCCGGGCTTCGTCCAGCAGCTCGCCAGACCACCACCCGTCTTCCGGCGTCGCAGTGACGGCAATCACATCACCAGATTGGAAGTCGAACTCCTCGTCGATCGTAGCTTGATAATCATACAATGCCTTGACTGCAGCGAAATCATCAGTCTTTATGCCTCTGTTAACCCAAAAGAGAGCATACTCACCATAGAACAACACGGGCCGCCCATCCTCCGTAAAGCCCGTTGGCAGTGGAGGAGGCTGTGGCGATGGCGCCCGAGCGGGGCTCGGCGCACGATACGCGAACGGCTGCTGCTGCTGCTGCTGCTGCTGTTGCTGCGGCTGGGCGTATCCGCCCTGTTCATAATACCCATTCATGGACGCACCCCGATGCAAGTTCTGCACAACCGCGCCCTGGCGCGTGTACTCATGCGGCTGGGGCTGGTACACCTGCGGCTGCTGATACTGCGCCGGCGGCGGTGCGCCATACATGCGTTGCGGGGGCGGCGCCTGCTGCGGCTGCTGTACCCCATACTGCTGGCTATACGTCGACACAGGCGTGGGAGGGTATTGGGTAGGCGCCTGGGGCGGCATCGTCTGCTGCGGGTACCCATTCGAGTTGACCGTGTACGTCGGTCGCCGCGCGACGGAGTGCTGCTGTTGCGGAGGCGGCTGGTTCTGCGGCGGCGGCTGTCCGTACTGTGTCTGTTGCTGCTGCTGCTGCTGCTGCTGCTGCTGACGCTGTGCATACATATCCGCCATCGAGTCCGTCACGACACGTCCATTCAGGTCGAGCGCGATACCAACGCTGTTCGGGCTCGTCGGGCGCTGCTGATGCGGCGCAGCCTGAGGAACGGACATCGAGCTGTGCCTGTTGGGCCCTGGGCTCGGCGCGCCCTGTCGCTGTGCGCCCGTCTGCGGGACAGTCATCGAGTTCTGGCGCATCGGGGCGCCACCAGGGCCCGGGCTCGTTGCACGCTGCTGTTGTGCGACCGGCTGGGGCACCGACATCGAATTCTGCCGGATGGAATTGGAGGTGGAGTTACGCCGCACGGAGTTGCGCGACAGCGAATGGTTATGAGTCTGTCCGTTCGTGCCGTTGACGGAGGGAGGCGTGACTCTGCTGCTGTAGCTGTTCCTGCTGGACACAGACGAGTTGGGGGCCGGAGCTGCAGGAGCGTGGTGGAGTGCCGCAGGGCTCGTGCTACGCGACACAGGCGCGTACGGCTGCGGGCTGACGCTCCTGCCCTGCGCCCCAACGCCCGCCTGTCCGCCCATACTCAACGGCCGCTCGCGGTGCACGGAGCTCTGGCTGGGCCGCGGCGAGTGGCCGGGCATACCAGACGCGTGTCCTGCCTGGCTGGGCGGCCTGCTCAGCGACTTGCGCTCACCAGGGAATGATTGTTGATAGTCCGCCAGGATCTCCTGCACAGGCAGATTGGCACCAGGGCCCGCTGGAGTTTGCGGGGGAGGCATCATGTATTTCGCCGTGGGCGGATTGGGCGACGCCGGACGCGAGCTCGGGATTGGGTATGCGCCGACGACGATATCCGCAGAATGGCGGTAGTCGCGAGATGGAGGACGGCCCCTGTTCTCCGAGCCACCGGGCGGCGGGGAGAGCTTCGTTGTGGAATCACGTTTCGTAAGGGAGGAGACTCCATGCTGGCCGCCTGCTGTAGGCGATGGCGCTTGCGGCGCTGCATTCTGCCAATTCCCACTTCGGCGCACGCTCATGCCACGCGCGGGCGCCGCCCTCTTTAACTCGGCCATCTGACGCGCAAGCGGGTCGTCTTCCTGTCCGACTTTGATTGGCGTGACGACAGCATTGCCATTCTGAGCAGAACCCCGACCTGTCTGCGCCTGCGGGTCGCGCGACAGGTCCACATCGTATGCATTGTCGCCAATTTTGATCATCGTCTTGGCCGTTGGGTCGATAACGTCTGCTTGGGAGTCAGCAGGGCGCATGCCTCCAGCGGGCGGCTGCTGCGATCGTGACACCGGCGCTGCTTGCGGTGGCGCGTGCCCATTCACCGGCGGCACCTCTGGTCCATTCCCATTTCGGTAGCTCGCACGACTCGCGCTACGCGCCTGGGCATCAGCTGCGGCATCTGCCTGTCGTGCAATGCCCAGTCCAACACCTGCGAGGTTCGTGGACGGTTCCTGGTCATCGTCTGGTGGCGGCGGTGAAGGGGCGGTCTCTCGGGGGCGCCCCGAGGTGCGGGCGAAATTGGCGGGCCGAGTGCTCGGTGGTTGGGAGGCAGACGGAATGGCGTTAGGGTTGGCATAGTTGACGAAACCAGGAGGATCGGGGATGTCGTTGCCTGTTCCGTACTCACGCACGAAGTTCTGCATGTCTCTCTCGGGTTCCACTTGCTCGAGCGACAACCGAATTGCCTCGCACGACTACAGTCGTCACCATGAGCCACTGATCAAAGAGAATAGCGAAAGCGAAAGCACACACCTGGTCATCAGCCACGCAAACCGTAGACACTGAATTAGCGTACGCCCACACGTTGTCCTTCATGAACTCCAAGCGCTCCTCTTCCATATCTTGGCAGCTGTCGCAGAATGCCTTCCAGCTCATCTCCCACTTTCGGACATTGTCCTGCAGCGCCCTCGCAAAGTTGGCGAAATCGCGCTCATTTGCCTGGACCGTCTGCTGCACACGATCAAGCTTTTTCTGGATGTTCTCCAGATCTTTGCCTTGCATGAGAGTACTCTCGGCAGTGAGCGAGTTGATGCGCATACAGTCCGATTCGTACTTCTCCCGTGCTTTAGTAACGTAGGACTCTTGCGTCTGCTTATTCTTGAACTCTTTCTCGATCAGGGCCTGATAAGTCTTTTTGTGCTGCTGCTGTTTGCTGAGGAATGTGGTGGCCTGCCCTTCAAGGTCGTTCTTGATCTGCTGGGCGACCATAAGATGAAATCCGGATTGCTTCTCTGTCTCAAGACGCAACGTGTCCAGCGACGTACGTAAGTCCCTGAAAATAGACTTAGCAAGCTGCAGACATTCGTTTGAATGGCATATACCCTATCTCATCCCGACCTAATGTGAACTTGGCCAACCCAGCCAACCGCTTCGCGTACTGTTCTTCGATCAGAGCCCTTCAAACGCACGCGTCAGCTAGTCAGTACGATGCACAACCAATGCTATCCACCTCTCCTTCCAAAAGTTCCGCAACTCCTCCATAGTCCGCGTGGCACCCCGCATACGTGCGAACAGCACATCGACACCGCCATCACCAGTACCCCAGAACGCATTACAAAAGTCAAGCGATTTGTCTCCAAGCTCAGGCGAAACCGCCCGTGCAAACTGCGCAAGAGAAGTAGTCGACGCCTGGCGTCGGGCTGTCATCGTGATGGTGGACAGGCAGGCGGAGGGCCGCGGAGAGCAGGCGTGTGTGGTGAGTAGTGGTTCGGACTGCAGCGAACGGGCGCGTCTGGCATTTCAGGCTCCGACATCCGGTTTGAGAGCGTGGGAGCTTCGAGCCACACGCATCATCGGCGCGGCGGCAGTTTCATTGAGTGCGACGCTGGCGGCGATGTGAGACCTGAATAAGGCAAATTGGTTTGATGGCGCATGAGACATGCCTGGCGGTGAGAAGAACAGAGCGCCGTCTCCCAATCGAAGAGGGCGGCCCGCGGATTTTGATGCAAACTGGCATGCAAGTTGCACAAAATCAAGCGAGATCGCTGAGGATGTGGGAGGAAAAAGAACATAGACCTCATTGCCTGACGAAGCTCTTATATACTGCATCAGCAGAAGCAGCGGCGGGGTCTGAATGGGAAGACTCAAGCACTGTTACTGAATCTGGTAAATGATATTCCCGATATAGAAGGTTCAAAGGACGAACGCGGGCGCCTAACGTCCGTCGTCCAGAATTATGACGCAAGAGCGCTCCGGGGAGAAAACGCTTCGGCGGGATGTAGCCACATTTGCCCCGACTTCGCCGGAACAATCTATGTGCACGTTATTAGTGGAGAGATTAGCACAGTACTGACAACGATTTCGGGTGGAACTTGACCATGATATAGATGTTGAAATTCCAAATCAAAAGACGTATGTACATCATGGACGGGAGACAGACACATGCGGGAACGACGGTGTGAAGTAAAATTAGCAAGGTCAAATGCAGCACCGAAAGACAGCTCTGAGCATCACGGCACTGTCACTGCACTCCTCCGACGTCTCATGACGGTCATGCGATATCAAAGGTACATCAATCTATCTGTTTGTGACCGTACTGCATCTCGGAGTTATCAGCTTGGAAGATGAGCAACTTAGTGCGGCGTAACGGCCCTTGTCTTAATCCGCTAACTTTGCCTGACCTTTCACATGACTACGACGTCCAGTACCTCGTGCTCCCGCCATAATCACTGCCACGAACGCCATCGCACGATGAGAGGCCGGGTAAAGATGTTCAAAGACCAATCAACTCCATCAACATGACCTTCCAACACGATTCAGAGCCTTACAGGCACCTCGCGCGATCGAACCTTGAGCGCTTCTGATCAGATGCACTATTGAGGCCAGGAACCCGACCACCTCGGACCGCTTGCTCTTCGCGCCCACCCATAGCCACCGCCTTCCTCGAATCCACGCACACCCACCGCTGCGCTCACCCGGCAGCGCCTACACATCCCGCCTCCGAAACGACACGGAACGCGCCTAAATCTGCTTGCCATGCAGTGCAAGGGGTCCTCTCGCTAGTCGCATTAGCATAATCACGCGCTTCGGGATGCTAAACGATCCAGGCGTTTGATCACAGTCCACGCTATATAACATGGCCTCCATCGCTGTCTGTCTTGTGCTCGCATCTGCTCCCCCCGACCATCTCTCACCCTCCGCCACCATCCTCGTGCGTGACCTTTGCAGTGCGTCAGTCTTAAAATCAAATCGCCCACACCCCGCACCTCCTGTACACGATGCGCGCATTCAACATCATCGAGCACCCCACCTTCGAGACGACCTCCTCGCGCAGGGACTACTTCACCCTCTTTGGCATGGCGAGCGTCGTCGCCGCGCTGGCCACAACCGCCGTCACGTTGCGCGTAAAGGGCATCCCCCTCTCCTCTCTTGTTGACGCGTACGTCCGTGGAAGCCCTCCCTCACCGTTTCCCTGCTTGTCACTCACGGAAATGGTCATCCGCTAGATTTGTACACGTCCATCCATGAGCAGCATCTGCTTCTGGCTGGGATACGCGCCGCAATGATCACAAGCTAGCTCAGCTGACAGGTGAGCATTCTACACGACATGTCAAGTGATGCTAGGGTCCCTGATGGATATTTGAAGAACCACATATCACGACGACTACGCATTCTCAGCCTCCAATTAGAGCTCACCATGCAAGGCCATAACGCCGACCTCCCTCACACGTCCCCCTTCTACAACTCCCGTTATCGTCTGCGCGCCCTCCTTCTGAGAACCTTCACTCCTCCCCGGCACACGTCCTGTACCATAACTCTCTCGGATCACCTGTCTTTGTAGAATTAGTGATGACATATACTGTACTGCAGTAATCTTACATCGAGTTTTCATACATCATTCCCGGCATAGTCTCGCTAGCACTCGCTCGCGGAGCGAATTAGGTACAGCACTGCAGCGTGTCACCGCCCATCAGGGACCTTTCGCCGCGGGGAATGCGAGCAGTACGACCATGAACATCAACACACCTAGTATGTCAACTGGACATGGCTTTACAGCGACGTGAGACACAATCGCATCAGAATTCTTCCAACCTATACACATCATATGCAACCTCCTCATACGGATGTACCTACCCATCCCCTCCCATCAGCCAACGACCACCCCAAACCATGTACCACATACCTTCTTCAACTCCTCCAACACCCGCTTCACATCCGAGTCCCCCGGCCCACTCGCGTCCGACTGCACGACCACCTCCACCCTATCCTCCTCAACACGCTCCGGCGCACCCACCGAGCCTATCGTCGGGTTCGCGCCCTCCAGCGGTATAAACTGGCCTGCAACAAACACCACCGAAGACATCGACATCAATCAGCCCTGCGCCACTTAGGCTTCAGCCACAGCCAAAACAATGTGATGCCCCACCGGTGCCTCGGGTGACGAACGCGCACCCGCCGTACGCGCCGATCTTCCCGACGTTTCGCGGGAACTGCTCGAAGAGATGGTGGAGGATGGGCTGCGTGTTGGCGATGGGGGAGAAGAAGACGAGCTTGAACCGCGGCATCTTGGTTTCTGGAAAAGGCTCTAAAAGTGGCTCCGCCGCCCGGGTTATCTGCGCTCGGAAATGATGTTGCATATTATATGTTATGTCAAGCTTATCTGCTTGCTGATCTTCATCCTCTTTTAATTCTGCGGGATGAAGAGCATTTATCACGGTACACTGTCCGACAATCAATGCACGCGTCCAACATGCAAACAGACCCTTTGCATGAATGCTTGAAACAACCCTTCGCACACACAAGAAGACGCTTCCTACTAGGCCTACCGCATGCCCTCCATCGTTCAACGTTCAGCTCCAATACTTCTCCGCATACAGCCCCAGCACCGCGTCCGCGAGCAGCGGCGAATACGTAAACACGTCCTCCTCTGTGTACGTCTGCTCGCTCTGCAGCCCATTGATGATCTCCAACACGTCGCTCTCAATAAAGTCCACGAACACCAGATCGGTCAGCGTGTCGTTCGTCACGTCCGGTGCATCGGACGCGATGTAATCCGGAGAAGAGTAGTACGGCTGGCAGAAAAGCACGGTGAGGATCTACCCATGCACGGATAAGACTGAATGAAACTGAAACTGACCACGGGTGTGTGCGGCGTGTCGTCGCCCACACCAGGACACAGCTGGGTACGTATTCAGCGATTTAGTTCGATTATGAGGACGAGACGGGCGCACATCAGACGTGACATATCCCAGCGTCAAATTCTCCGCCGCCTCGCGCCTCTCCACACGCCTCCTGCTCATCTCCTCCAGCCACGCATTAAACCTCCCAGAGACGTCTCCCTTCGCATAGCGCTCCAACTCGCGCTCTATATGGAGCTCGCGCTTGCGCTTGTCGTCCGACCCGTAGTCATTCAGCGCGGGAAGCACGGCGTTCGCGACGCTAAAGGTGACGTTCGGGATGTACAGGAACGCGTCCGTGAACGGCGCAGACGTCAGTTGGTCGTTCTTGTCGAACGTGCCCGCGAGGATGTCGAAGCGCAGCTCCCCCGAGTTGACGATCATGATATTCGGGATCGAGATGCGCGTGTTGTTGATCGTGAGCGCGTACGGCATCACCTGGGATCGATCAGGGTTCAGCAACCTTGTGGTAGAGAGAAGAGGTGGGTCCGCACCTCAGAGACATAGAGCGTGAGCACGGAGCCGTTAGAGGGGTACGGGTCGCTGTGTGAAGTCAGCTCATACAATCCTCGGACCACAAGAATTGCTTAGCCGTACCGAGAGAGCGTGTAATCATGCGGTGCCGTGCCATAGAGAGTGCTCAGGTCATAATTCACCCACAGCTGCTCAAGACCTGCTGTAATGCTCTTGCCCGCAGCGGTATCATACGTCGTGTTGCTCCGACGGGTGTGGTACTGCAACGGAGGCCAGATGAGCGAGTGAATGGGTGAAGGCGAAACTAGACTCGCCTCATACGTGACTCGGTTCGCATCTAGGTACCGACGGGTGAACGTAATATTCTCTGTTTTGGGCACGTCGAGCTTCGCGCCTGGAGTGGTGCGACCATCGCATTCAATCACCTTCCCGCCACAACAGACAGAGGACTGGACTCACTCATCCAACCTACATTACCACATTAGTTCAGCTCAGCATGGCCCACGTAGAGAAATCAGCCAAGCACGCACCAACGGTCTCCATGTACCGCCCGCTCTCCAGCGCCATAGAGCGGCCGTCAAGCTGGACTGTCCAAGTAGTCACGAGTCCGTAGGTGAATCAGAGCACAAAACCGATGGCATACGCACTGCAGTCCCGGATATGCGTGTGCCCACCAAATATCAGGATGGGTGTCGTTGGATGCACTGCGCGTACGGCGTTGTACACGGTCGGCCCTGCACGAGATAAGCGTCAGGCTCCGGGCCCCTCTGCGGATGTCAAAAAGCGCACAGTTGTCGTAACGGACGGGCATATGCCTTTATAAGTAGCCGTCAGAGACTGGAAGCAGACATCGAGCATCTGTACGCACCCAAGTAACATGAAAAAGTCGGGTTCCTGGGCGATCGCCTCGGCAAACTATACTCGCCGTCGCGTCAGACGCGAAAAGAAATGCCGATCACGCTTGGCGCACCCATTCCTCCTTAACCATGTCCTCCACCTTCTGCACAGTGGTGTTCTCACTGTTGCCAGTGAAATCGTACAGCACGCCGAGCGACGTCACCGAGCGGCCTCTGCAGGACACATGCCATTAACTCGCATCTTCTTATACCAACTGACGCGCGCTCACTTTCGCGTCTTGAATTTAGTGTAGCGGTTCCCCAGTGGGACACTGATTGTGTTGTTCCCATCGCCATCGTAAATGGTGATATTCACGTTCGACGCGAGGTACCGCCCGTTCCAGTGGGGAGCAAAGTGCATGTACATGTCGTACGCGTTCGCATAGTCATACAGCTCGTGGCTGATAATGCGAGTCAGCGGAGGTCGGGTAACTGTGAGGATCTGCATGCACGTACTTGCCGATGGCGAGCGCGTCGTAGGGCAGCTCCAGGATGAAATTGTTCGTCTAGGACATTCAGTTGAGCTGGTGTAAGAGCGAAGGGAGAGCATACTTACCTCGTGTCCGTCGACCTGACCAGGCGGGAAGCCATCCGAGAGGCCGGTGCCTGAGCAGAGTTGGTCACATCACCACCAATCATACGTTGATGATATGAACGATGATCACCATCATGCAGATCACCCGTGTCAATCAGGAGAAGGTCGACGTCTTTCTCCTGCATGTCATCCGTCAGTACACAAGGCGCCTAAGGCGAGGCAAGCAAGTACGCACCAGCGCAATCTGCTTCATGTGCGTCACGAACGACGCGAAGTCTCCAAAGTCGCCGCTGCACACTGGAGTGTCAGACACTGCTAGCGACCAGCTAAACCTTACAGACCACACACCTGTAGTTCGGCTCGGGAAACGACAGGTGCTGATGGCCAAGCAGCCATCCGTGGCTGTCCGTCGTGTGAATGACGCTGCGATACAAGGCTCGTCAACGCGCTCGCGTGGCGAAGAGGCATATCACCCACTTGACATCCGACCATTCGAGCGGTCGGCTGGGAGGCGTCAGCGGCACCTGGGGATACAGCCGCTTCCCGTGCTCGTGCACATGGTCGTGCTCCTCGCCAGGGCACGCTAGCACCATCGCCGCCGTCATCAGGGACGTCAAGATCACGAACGCGCGCTGCATGTCGGCTGCGGGACCAGTGAGCAGGAGTTGCAAAGCCGGGCGTGTTGCCCGCTATTCGAGGATCTTATAAATCGACTTGGGAAGGCACCGATCCTTGACGGTAAGCGCGTTCCGCGTGGTCGCATGCTTGATATACTAGTGAGCGGCTCTGCTATCAGGGCGATGTGCAAGGCACATTGCCCGATCGTTCTTCTGCGACAGGTGGTCGAGTCCCCAGCCCGGCGTGCTATAGCCACCCGTCACGGCGGGTTAATTGAATGAACAAGGAACGTGCGACGCGCGCACTGCGCTGGGCAGATGCCTTTCGTCCTGAGCATTTAGGCGACGCACGTGGCCACCGATAACGCCGAGGAACGCCAGTTGTAGACGTGCGCAACCGGCACATGGGAGGCCAAACAGACTTCCTGTTCTGCTTATCGAGCCACATATGGGCACGGAGGAACACAGTGTGCAACACTGCGTCAGCCTGGGAGAACTCCCACCCGAGAAGATGGTCCGGGATACCGCAATACAGTTGAGGCCGCTTCCGCGGAAGAAAGCAGCGCAGCAAGGTCTTTCAGTTTCAAAAAGGATCGCGAATCACTAGCGTGATGGTTGTGAGCAACGAATTGTATGCACAGTACACAAGTGCTCCTGCGACCATATCGTCTGAGCAACGGCAAAGTTGTAAGGTTTAGCATACCAGGAGCCAGGATCGAGAGCAGAAACGAACCTCGGACGTATATTTGCGAATCACGACTCAGTTCAAACGTCTTCACTTGCGACAGAGCTGCATGTTAAAATCTCGAGATGTTTGGGCAGTTCAGAAAAAGTGTTGGATAGACGCCCGGGAGTGCGGCCACTGCGACTCCGGACTGGCGCTTCACTTGAGAATACCATCATTACCCGTCCGGCAACTCACTCACACTGAGTCACACATAAAACGAAGCGCGAACGAGACGTTAACCTGTCACAAGTACCGAGAGGTGTCTACATGTTTCGTCCAGTCCTGTGCCGCAATTCGCGATGTCAAAGATGTCGCTAGCCAAGCTTACAAAAAAGCCAACGCATTAGACGAAATCGCAGGTATGCACTACGCCAGCGATCTTGTTCCGAGGGGAGGGGGGGAGTTCGTCGTATTGCTAGTAGCCTTCGATCTAATATACATTGTGAACATGGACCAAATCGCAATAATCGTTTGAATCTCGCTTGTTGCATTTGCCTTCTTCCAGTGGCATTATCTGAACAACGCTTCTTACGCATGACGTTCTTGTTCCGCCACCGTCGAAAAGAGATCAAGCCAACTCATGACCGTCTCAGTGCTGCGCTCCTTTGCCCACTCTGCATGACAGCATCAGCCCAGGCAAAATACATCACAGAGGTGGTGACGGAAAGACTCACTGGCCACGGGATCGTTCACGTTGCCTTGCGTCGCAAACCCGTGCTTCACGCCGCAGAACACCTGGATATGGTAGGCAGCCTTGATCTCAAGTAAAATGTCTTCAGCTCTTCGGCGTTTCTCAAGCGAGAAGGTGAAGTCGTCCTCTACGTGAGGTTTCCCTTGGATGTCAGCATGATTATAATCAGAGTACTGGGCCTCGGTACCTGCGCACGAGAGCAAGAGAGGTTCTGCCATGATCATCTTGCGTCAAACCGGGAAATTACGAATTTATGGACAACGTACTCTTCAGGTTATAAAAGTGGCTTTCTTCGAGCAATCCGGGATGAGCGAAGGCGCCTGATATATGAAGATGAATCGAAAGGCTGTGCACGGAACAGTATCGTTCACATTACCAGCTGTGATCCAGTCGTTTGCGAGGCAATCCATTACAAAAGGAGCACCGAAGCAGTATCCTGTCGAGGCAATAGGTGTGACATTATCTTGCTTCCATGCGTCGCACGGGCAAATGAGGTCCAGCAGTCTCAAGTACATTCTAGGCCGAGACGTCCAAGCCAAGGAAAATAGCAACAGAAATATGCCACTCACCACCGACATCGAAGAAGAATCATCCTCACTAGAGGACCGCCGAATCACACGTTGGACCTATTGAAGGAATTGACAATCGCTCTGCAGAGGCAACCGTCCTTCGAGTCGGAAAGTAAAGCTGAGACATTAGCCGATAGTTCACGAGAGAGATACTTAGGGCATATATTTTCGAAGGCCATGTAATTGGGGTTGCGAAATCAGTTCCTTCTCCCATGCGTGGTATCAGACAGTGTCATCATAAAGGGAACAGACGATACACGGGGTAATATACAAGGTCACCCGGTCGCAACTTCACAACTGCCCTATTCGCTGCTGCATCTTCTCTTTCACGGTCATGTACGCCTGCATGATTGTCTGCTCGTTGATGACGATTTCTGTCGTGTCCGCCTTTGGTCGACTGACCCGCGATGCAATCGCTGCTGGGTCGGTTTCGAGGATGATTCTGTAGGCAGTGAGAAGTGGACATGTAAGATCATCACACGTTCATTCATCAAGTTACACCTCGTACCCGTCATCGATCGTTTCGTCCAAGCATAGTAGCACGAGGTCGAGATTCTCCAAGACGGCTCGCTTCTCGACTTGGTTCCGCAAGAGCATGTGAACTGCATCGGAGAACGCGACCAACGCAGAGTACAGCATGAGCTCGTTCTCAGCGGGGTCGCCAATGAGATAGAAGATCAGGTCTAGCGAGTGCCTGTACACTGCTAGCTGCCCGTCGTATAGGATGATGTCTCCTGTTCTTCACCAGAACACGCATATATCGACCGGCAGATGAAGGGTGAAGAGAGTGTGCGTGAATGAGGTGCGCCTGGGTTATATGATATGATGCGAGCGCACGAACCTCCCGCCTTCTTTGTTTTCTGGTACAGTCCCTTCTCGAATGCGCGTTGTTCCTTCACCATGCGGAACTTCTGCGACTCGCCATTAGGATGACTCTTTGGATGGTAGTACTTGGCTAGGACGCGGTGACCGTCGGTGTCGATGATGAGGAACGCAGAGACAGTGTACAAGGACAGGTTCATGGCGATAGCTATTTCAACGCGGATGCGATGTCAGGCAAGAGGGAAAGGAGATGTGCTCGAACGCGACGTGTTGAAAAGTGGTCGTGGCTTAACCCAAGTCTAATCAAAGTGGTTACGTTGAATAATATATTAGGCGCCCAGTTCTTTGATGGACCGCATCACACATTTTCTCGCTTCCGATTCATTTCTCGCAGTACTCATTCCCCTCTTGCTCTCTATACTCGGCCTCCAGCTTGTTGGCACGCCCTCAGTCTCCGACCTGCACAGTCTTCTTAATCGCATTCTACGTGGTGCACGAGGTGCACGCACGCCGTCGCATTTCTCCGTTGAGCGCGCAGTACGCTCCTACGAACAGTATGCCGAGCTTTCTGGCAACGAGCTTGCACGCATGCGCGCATCCTATGCGAAACTGGGACGCGCGCACAAACGCATAGGGTACGAGCTCGCGTATCCACGGAAGCTTGATCGGCTGCAGGAGGCCATCTGCACGAACGCGTTGGTCGCGGAGGGCATTGTGCGGCTTGCGCGAGAGCAATTTCGAGAGAGGCTGCAGGAGGTAAACGATATCTCGGGAGATCTGGTGAGAGTCAGGGAGTCACTGAGGCACTTTGTACGCGATTGGAGCAACGAGGGGAAAGACGAGCGAGAAAAGATCTTTGGTCCAATCCTGGACGTGCTGCGGGAGGTGGACGAGGAGGCGCGTAGAACGATGAGCGTGCTCGTCCCTGGCTCAGGTTTGGGCAGACTTGCTTGGGAAATTTCCCAGTTGGGTACGTCGTCAATTATATCAAGTCAGCTTCTCAATGTGCAAGATAGCCTGCCTGCCAGTTCAGCAATACCAAACATTCTAGTCTCCCAATCTATTGCTCGGCACCAAATAATGTTGGCTCTTTGACGCATACCTATCATCGATTGCATTCTGTCATGTTCTGTTCGTCAAGTATCGCTGACCTTCGACTAGGCTTTCATACCACGGCGAACGAGCTGTCTTTTTTCATGAACCTCGCATTCCGCTTCCTTTTGTCCGATCACACAACCCAGCACGTCAATCAACACACCTTGCAGCCCTACGCGAGCTGGTTCTCGCATCAACGCACGACAGACAGTGTGTTTCGAGCCATCGCATTCCCCGACGTCGTTCCGCGCCTCAGCCCTTCACTTCAACTCGCTGAGCAGGACTTTCTCTCCCTTCGAATGCCGCCACATCCTTCCACGAAACAAATTGCAGGCTACGACTTCATTGTGACCCTCTTTTTCATCGACACCTCCCTAAATGTGCTCGAGACGATTGAGCATGTACACGAGCTTCTGAGGCCTGGAGGGACGTGGATCAATCTCGGACCATTGCTCTGGACGGGCGGCGGGCAGGCAGCAGTAGAACTGAGTTTGGAGGAGGTCATGGCTCTGGTGGCAATGACAGGTTTCCGAGTTGAGAAGGAGGGCGCGGGGAGAAGGAGGTCGGTCGAGTGCGAATATACGGCGGATAGGAGGGCGATGATGAGATGGTTATACCAGGCTGAGTTTTGGGCTGCCACAAAGATTTAATGTATAAGGCAGTGGGTGGTTAAGACCATGCAATCAATTTGTATCGTTTATCGCAGGATCACATCAAGAGAGAACACCGTGACGGTGCTGAGGCAGCGTCCCACTGCGATTACACTAGATGTATCACTCTGATATCGCGCGCAAGGAAAGCTTACTCTGGGACAAGATTCTGCAACGCTGACCATAAGCTGCCCCTAATTCTGTTTATTCAGGCGTCAATACTCACTGGGCCCTCAGTTGTCCGGACTCCGTAAGTCCCTTCATCTTGCCGGCGCCGCAGGGGCGCCTCGTACTAGTATCCAGTAATGGCATCGACGTCTTTTTTTTTGAGTACAATTTATATCCCGCCCCGAAGGGGCGGTCGGAGGTGTGTAAATACATACACCCCAGATATGGAGCTCTTTTTCGATGTGTAATATGTGGGGAAAATGTGAACTAGTATTTTGATAATGGGTCGGTTCTTTGCGAAAATGACATAGCAGTTTACATATTAGGCATCTGCAATTGGAAATGAAACTGCGGCATATACCAAACCATATTCTTGAGGCTATATTGTATTCATTTTTGTAGACTTTGCGAATACAATATGTTCGCATTATTTTTTGATGTTACAGATGGTAAAAATGCGACGGAGAAGTAAATCGTCACAGATTCGATGTTATGCATCTAAAAATATCTTACGTAAAAACCAAAGGGTGGCACATTCTAAATTATTCATTGCATCTGCGATGAGGAGGTACAAAACAAATTTCATCATACAGGTGGCTACATTGAGGATTTCATTAACCGTCAAACGGATCCTATAGGTGACGACAATCAGACTGGGACGTAATTCTGTTAGTGGTCACGAAGGGCGTACTAGGTGAGGTATCTCGTTATCGCTCGTGCATCCTACTCTGGACCGCTCGACTTTCGTCAAAGAAGCTAGCCATTGCGGGTCGTAGTAAGACTTTGGTAGGCCGCGAACGCATAGCCGGCTCGACTTCGGAGACTTGGACGAGAGCTCCTGAATGCGAGGCAGAGCTCGATTCCCTCTCGACTGCAGAGCTCCGGACATGGTCTGGTAACTATCGATAGCCGACAACAAAGCATCGATGTCTTCATGACGCCACAGCAAGCGCGCTCTGTGAACGACTTTGTGGCGACTGCTAGCTTCTTCGTCCGTGTGATCTGAGCTCATCCCGGCAACCTCAAGCTTCTCTAAGACATCCTCGACGGCGCTCCATAAAGTCGGTGAGCTACGCTTGTTCGTGTTGACGACCTGGGCACGTCTCATGAATATCTACGGAATGCTAGGTCAATAGAGTGGTTCACAATGCAGATTTAAAACTCACGCCCTGGCGACGCATATTGCGACGCAGCGCTGCCGCATCATTGACTTTTCTTTTCTTCCACTCATCAGAACCTGCATGACGGACTTGTGCATGCACGCGCCTCAATTTCGCGGTGCAAGAGCGCATTAAAATTGTCTCTGTCATGGCTTCAGGATCGAAGAGCAAAGGAAATTCTAAGCCCGACTTGATTCGATTGAGGAATTCTCGGGAGAGGAGCAGGATCAACTCTCTGTTCCACTGAGAACTTAACTCACTGGTCCAATCGACGAGCAGCATTGCAATGTCAGGTCCATCCCCAGTTCCATCAATGAAGGCTTCGACCACAGAGGGCGATGCACCAACTGGCAAACCACCATCGATGGGTAGAACACCCTTACTCCGAAGATACTGTCTGAATCGTGCCTGTTGAACGAGTCAAAGTGCGGTGACAGCCATGGCCATGTAATGGGAAAACTCACATTGAGGGTGTTGTTATCCCGCGGACCTCTCTGACTTTTCGTCCGTTTGGTAAGAGTTTTGCGTTCATTGGCGTCTCCAAAATATTCGTCCTCATCAAGCTCCATCCGCACAGATTTCCCAGTGACGTTGCGACATTTGCTGACAACACCACCAGGCCTGTTGTTGGACTTTTGTGCATCTACCGCCTTCAGTGCTCTCTGTACTCCTTCCTTGATACCATTTGCCACAGCAAGAGACATTGCTTGCATCAGTTTCGCTAGATCGGTTTCTTCGATAGCAGGTCCCGACATGCCAAAGTCAGGAGCACTTGAGGAGGGGCCAAGCGTAGAGCCTACTGCAGCTGATGGAACGTTATCTGGTGGTGGTCGCGACACCAGTGGAACATGGGGAAGTGATTGTGCAGTTGTTCCGTCCATAGGACGTTGGACGTTTTGGATGCCTGGGTGATTATTAAACTGAAACACAACTTCGGGCGAGGAATCGTCAATCGCGGCGCCATTTTGAACACCGAAAGACCCATATTGTAACTCCATAATGGCGAGATCACTTTCATACTACAAAAACCAATCAGTCAAGCATGAAACGAGATGCAGATGATATGCTCACTTCTTCAGTTACGACATCATGCCTTGTATGCGATTGCGATGCGTTGACGAATCTGCCTGCATACAAAGCCGGCTGATGTCGCATACCACCGTTGTTCTGGAAGTCAGTCATTTCGGAAACGAAGCTGAAGGAACGCTTATAGAGCAATAAGCCGGTAACCTTTGACGTGGGCAGCACTTCGCACGCACTGTTTGGCCACCGCTCGTTAAATTAGGAGCAATGTACTCTTCATGAGACAATATGGCTCCGCGCACTTCTCGCTCCTCATTGCTGGAGAGTTCTTCCGAGAGCTTTGAACGAATAAGCATCGCATGTAGCCAGTAACGCCATCAATTACTCACTTGTCCTTGGGGTGGTTCGCCGTCTGCCATGTCCAGTGACTCTCGATACATTTCATGCTATGATGCCTAGTCAGGTTGAGGATCTTGAACTAAATTCCACAGAACACTAACAGTTATATTGACCCAAGAATTATTGATCACATTTGTGGGAGTTATGTCTATTTGTTGAGGAGCAACCTGAACCTTCGTCAGAAAAAGAGGAGTTGGTGAAACATAGAGCCGACCGTGGTGTGCCAGCCATTCAGAACGGCAGACATGACGCGCTTTGTTCTGGCATCATTCTCCAAGGACCAACTGGATCACCTGGCACTTGTGAGCAGAGCTGTACATATATACCGCGGACAACAAGCGGAGACACAAGCGAAAACATGGCACCTCACTACCGTGCACAAGTTCCACCAGCCTGACGCGTACGAGCGTTGCGTTGCTTGACGGACGAGCTGACGGAGACAATGACAACACCGCTCGGAAGCAATCCTGGGCCAAATGGGGGACAATAGACATTACTCGGTAAAGCAGCGAGGGAGATGAATGCACCACCGGTATAGACAGATAACGAATCACCTTCGCGCGTGACATTAAGGCGTCAAAGGTGAGCCGCGGGGCTGCGCGCGTGAACAATCAGCGTCGAGGATGCGAGGATAGCGGTCAGCCTACCTCGTGATGAGCGGAGATGAGGAGCCGCTACTCTGAACCATCGGAGATGCAAGTGAGGGACAATTGGCATAGATAGTGATGCGTGTTGGCGATCCGGAAGGCTTGGAGGGCCGGGCTGTGGTGCTCAGTGTTCAAGTTGTTTTCGAGAAAGGATGGACGAACGTACTCGTGCCTGTAAACCCCCTCATGGCCGAGTGCGGTGAGTGCTGCTGTGTCGGGGCTAGCGAACTTCAGAGAGCAGAAGTGCAGGCACGACGAGTAGCCGGACCTGACGGCGGTGAAAACTGTGGGCGTGAACAATTAGTGTCGACGATGCGAGGATAGCGGTCAGCCTACCTCACGGCGAGTGTACGCAATGAGTGGAGACGAGGAGCTGCTACTCTGAATCACCGGAGATGCAAGTGAGGGACAATGGGTGTAGATAGCGATGCGTGTTGGCGATCCGGAAGGCTTGGAGGGCTGGGCTGCGGTGCTCAGTGTTCAAGTTGGTTTCGGAAAAGGATGGACGGACGTACTCGTGCCTGTAAACCCCCTCACAGCCGAGTGCGGCGAGCGCTGCTGTGTCGGGGCTAGTGAACTTCAGAGAGCAGAAGTGCAGGCACGACGAGTAGCTGGACCTGATGGCGGTGAAAACTGTGGACGTGAACAATTAGTGTCGACGATGTGAGGATAGCGGTCAGCCTACCTCATGGCGAGTGTACGCGATGAGCGGAGACGAGGAGCCGCTACTCTGAATCACCGGAGATGCAAGTGAGGGACAATGGGCATAGATAGTGATGTGTGTTGGCGATCCGAAAGGCTTGGAGGGCCGGGCTGCAGTGCTCAGTGTTCAAGTTGTTTTCGGGAAAGGATGGACGGACGTACTCATGCCTGTAAACCCCCTAATGGCTGACTTGTGCGGCGAGTCCTGGCTGTGTCAGGGCTCATGAGCATTGTATGGTGAGTGGCGTCAGTGATTGCAGTGCTCGCTGCCTTCTCGCTCGTTGGAGGGACGGCGGACGACGTCTGTGCGTCGTACGGCGTGTGGCTGTCTCCAGACGTTGATCATGCTCGCTGTCTCACTCGTTTGAGGGGCGGCGGGCGGAGGCGTCCGCTCGTCGTTATTCAACCATCTCAGTTATCCGATCTCAGTTATTCGACCATCTAATGCGGTTCCCTCAGCCTCCGCTTGCTGACATCGCATGTCCCAACCAACACCGACGACGCCAACGGCGCCGACGATGCGGTGAACTCAATGGACAGCCCGCCACCCACCTAAGTGGGCGGCGGCCACCACGAGCGCAGATGGGAGAGCGAAAAGAAGAAACATCACACATCGTGGGTATATTTGAACGGCAGAGTTTAGGGCAGGTGCACATTTGAGTGGCGTGAGAACTATCAGTGGCGTGGAAACAGCCTACCCGGAGTGGATGGCAGCGCCAGGCGATCACGCCACTGGGGGATTGAGTGGCGTGAGAACTACAGGTGGCGTGCGAACCATTGTCAGGCCGCTCGGCCTGGCGCTCGACAAATCCCCAGTGGCATGAAAAACGGCATTCACCTGGTGCCCATTCGCACGCCACCTGTAGTTCTCACGCCACTCAATCCCCCAGTGGCGTGATCGCCTGGCGCTGCCACCCACTCCAGGTAGGCTGTTTCCATGCCACTGATAGTTCTCACGCCACTCAAATGTGCATCTGCCCTAAACTCTGCCGTTCAAATATACCCACGACGCATGACATTTCTTCTTTTCGCTCTCCCATCTGCGCTCGTGGTGGCCGCCGCCCACTTAGGTGGGTGGCGGGCTGTCCATTGAGTTCACCGCATCATCGGCGCCGTTGGCGTCATCGGTGTCAGTTGGGACATGCGATGTCAGCAAGTGGAGGCTGAGGGAACCGCATTAGATGGTCGAATAACTGAGATCAGATAACTGAGATGGTTGAATAACGATGCGCAAACGCCTCCGCCCACCGCCCCTCAAACGAGCAAGACAGCGAGCACGATCAACGTCCGGAGACAGCCACACACCGTACGACGCGCAGATGTCGTTCGCCGTCCCTCCAATGAGCGAGAAGGCAGCGAGCACTGCAATCACTGACGCCACTCACCATACAATGCTCATGAGCCCCCACACAGCCAGGACTCGCTGCACAAGTCGGCCGTGAGAGGGTTTACAGGCATGAGTACGTCCGTCCATCCTTTCCCGAAAACAACTTGAACACTGAGCACCGCAGCCTGGCCCTCCAAGCCTTCCGGATTGCCAACACGCATCGCTATCTACGCCCATTGTCCCTCGCTTGCATCTCCGGTGATTCAGAGTAGCGGCTCCTCATCTCCGCTCATCGCGTACGCTCGCCGTGAGGTAGGCTGACCGCTATCCTCACATCGTCGACACTAATTGTTCACGCTCACAGTTTTCACTGCCGTCAGGTCCGGCTACTCATCGTGCCTGCACTTCTGCTCTCTGAAGTTCACTAGCCCCGACACAGCAGCGCTCGCTGCACTCAGCCGTGAGGGGGTTTACAGGCACGAGTACGTCCGTCCATCCTTTCCCGAAAACAACTTGAACACTGAGCACCGCAGCCCAGCCCTCCAAGCCTTCTGGATCACCAACACGCATCGCTATCTATGCCCATTGTCCCTCACTTGCATCTTCGGTGATTCAGAGTAGCGGCTCCTCGTCTCCGCTCATTGCGTACACTCGCCGTGAGGTAGGCTGACCGCTATCCTCGCATCGTCGACACTAATTGTTCACGCCCACAGTTTTCACTGCCATCAGGTCCGGCTACTCGTCGTGCCTGCACTTCTGCTCAGCCCTCTCTTATGTCTATTGTCCGTCGTTCCGTTCCATCCCATCGTCACAAGTCGCTTCATCTCGTAGCAAGGCTAGTGAAACTTTTTGCATGCAGCGTAGCTGTATTAGGACTTGGACTCGGACCATCTACCACCAGCTCTCTATCTTCATGGCACTATTTTCACGCGTATGTCTTGCTTTCTTGCCGCACCGGCACCGTGGAAAGGGAACTGTCTCGCGATATATAAATATGATTGCTCAAGGGACCTTAGCGGTCATCAACAGTTCACTGATTCGGGCGAGTTGCAGTCATGGGCACCGTGCTGAGTGTTCTGTTGCTCAGTGTTCTGTTCTGCTGTGCATCAAGGAAGCGCAAAGCCATCGATAGTCGCGATGCTGTCCCTGCAAAGAAAATGGTATGTTTATGAGCTCATTGTTCGGACTTATGCTCACATGCATTTAGCGAGTGGGTTTGGCCATGGAATTGACTGCGCCTGACGGTGATTTGACAGTTGAAGAGTTCTTCACAGCTGTAGGTACCATTGATCTATGCTGTTTGATACGTTCTCATTGTCCCTGCAGGAGTCATCTTCCGTTGCAGCCATCAAAACTGATCAAGATGCACCTTCTGTCGTAGGTGCCATCAGGTTGCACTGTTCGACTCATCCTGATTCCGTCCCGCAGTCACGTTCTGTCGCAGTGATCCAAACGGATCAAGATGCTCTATGCAGTGTTCCCAATGAGCTCGTCATCGCAATAGCTGAGTTGCTGCCCGACAGCGACGTCGTGCATATGAGCATCCTCTCTCGTCGTCTGCACTATATTGCAGTTCCTATATATCTTCGTCGACACGGCCTACGTATTTCTGGAGAAAACAAAGCTATCGTTCTCCTCAGAGAGGATGCTGTGGCGACTCTTTCTTTTTGGCGACATACACTGCTATTCCAATGCCCGCGGACAATCCGTGTCACCATTAACTCGGACAATTTGTCCGAGTACGTCCAGTTGGGCCACTTCTTCTCATCTCTAGAGCCTACTTCTCCGTTGCGGACCGTGAAGCTCGTCTTCAATGCATCTCCAGGTGGTCAGTTGATAAACTTGTTGAAAACGTTGCGACATGGCTGTGTTTCGGACATCACGCTATGGCATAGAAGTAACAAGATTTGCCGCCCCGCCTTACCATCCAAGCCCATTTCTTGCACGCAGATCTCCTCTTTCCTTCCCTGGAGACTTTTCAGCCTCAGGCGGCTGTGCTGTTCGATTCCTCTCTGTGTCAATGGACACTGACGATGATCAATTCGTCAACCATTGGCGAGTTAAGCCTGATTACGCCCGGTCTTGCATCCCCACCCTGGTCTCGCATTCTTGAGCGTCTCGTGATCCCTTCCCTCCATATCCTACGCATCGAGGGTGAACTTACTCAGATTGCCCTCGATCGATTCTTACGACGCCATGGCGGAATGCGGGAACTTCATATTGGGTACCATTCGGATTGTGGCGGTGCAGCCCGTCGACGATCTCCGCCTCCAGAGTTACCTCATTTGTGGGTCCTCGCAGCACCGCTCACGTATCTCCCCCGTTTATTGGGCGACGAGCGAATGAGGATCACTACCTTGGAGAGGTTGACCATCCTTCCTGATTTCGATTGCGACAATACCGCCGAGTTCGTTTGCAACTTCTCCAAAGTGCTCGTGCTCGTCTCTGAGCTTCAGGACCTATGGTGGCTCAATTGCACCTTGCCTCCTTTATTTGCAGCAGATGTTGATGAGACTGTGAGCAGTGGCTTTGGCCTTCAGATATTGGATGCTCTATTTCCTCAGATAAAGTGCATCGTTCTGGAACAAGCGTCAAGGGAGAACCGACAGGATTCGTTCAGTATGACACTCCTGGTAAGTTAGTTGCTGCGGTACCAGTATTGGCAGAGTCGGATCGCTGAAAGGGTTGCAATATAGGACTACCTACCCCGTTGGTTGCGGCAATTCCCTGCTCTGTCATCCCTGCAGCTGTGGGAGGACGCTGCCATTGACCGGACAGAGGAAATAGCACGCCTTTGCGCTGCATGTGCTACTCTATCCGATTTCTGGATGTATTCTGGTGGGAAGGATCTGAGCTGGAAGTTCACTTCGGCGGAGGCATCAGATGGTCCCCAGTGAACCAAAGTTAAGTCACCTTGTCTTGTTGAAGAGAGTTCCCCATCTCCTGTCGTCATATACTGTTGCCCGCCGATTTGAAATCTGTCATGAGATAGACGTGAGCAATCTTGACGTCGTTCCATCACGGTCAAGTAGCGTACAGATTTCGCATCGCATACGATGTACTGGTACCGTACTTCCTTTGGTCTTGGAATTTGCTATGAACTTGTTTACCTGTTAGATATTCTAAGATGCGCAACATCGATCAGCCATTCAATATCTGTGACGATTTAATTCTCCGTCACATTTTCAACATTCATAACATCAAAACATAATGGGAACATATTGTATTCGCAAAGTTTACAAAAATGAATACAATATAGCCCCAAGAATATGGTTTGGCATATGCCGCAGTTTCATTTCCAATTGCAGATGCCTAATATGTAAACTGTAATGTCATTTTTGCAAAGAATCGACCAATAATCAAAATACTAGTTCACATTTTTCTCACATATTACACATCGAAAAAGAGCTCCACGTCTGGGGTGATAACGTGTAACAATGGAGGACCAGACGCATCTGGGGACGAAGAAGCTTAACGTACGGACACCAGGTCCCCACGGACGCAACAGAGCAGGTGTATAGTAGAAGGGCATGAAGCCCGGTAAGCTGTGTCATGGACCACGCAAACGTCGACAACCTAACATATGCATATGCCCGACCAACACGAAAACCGTGCCGCGGCCAGTCCGTTGACTCATTAGGAACACTGTTTAGGGGGGATCGAACCTCCAAGATACTCCCACCTAACTAACCTCGTCACCCCTCTGAGGGGGGGAGTTGCCCAGTTGACTTTGAGGAGAGCTCGGCGGACCAGGGTTAGTGAACTGCACGACGGCGGACCGAAGGGCGAAAATGAGTTGGCAGCCAAAGAGATGTCAGGGCGGAGGGGGAGGAAACCAGAGGAAGTCGACAGTAGGAATGGGTGACGCGCGGCGAACCCTACCACGCAGCAGGCTGGATAAAAACTGATCCCCTGCATTTAAGTGTTGCTACGCTGGCATGCTAACCCCATATTCGGTGCGGGCATGCCTTGTGGTGACTGAGGGGAGCGGACGGGGGGCGCTAAAAATGAAAAGACAAGGAAAGGAACGTGGGGGGGAGGAAGGTCATGCCCGCCACTACATAGCGACATCAGAGTCACCAGCATTGGGCGGCACGGGGTGCTCGAGAGCAGTTGGTGGAGCGGGGCCAGCGTTCTGGAAGAGAGTGCATTTGGGGCATTGGTCGGAGTCAGCGTGGTGGAGGCCACGGCAGTTCACGCAGCGCGCATGAGCGCAGAAGTCTGAGGTGGCGCGATTCTCCTTTGCGCACATGGTGCACTGAGAGCGGTGCACCGATTCGAGGTGGCGGCCAGCACACACATGGCACCGGGGTGGCTTCGTGCATCCCGCAGCGAGATGACCGTATCCCCAGCACCTCGTACACTGTCAGAGGCACGGCTTATCACGCCAGCGCGACGTAGTGACGGGGGCACCGAAGGCGAAAAGGGGGGTCCGGAGGAGGGTAGTGAGAATGGAGCCATCCAGGTCCTCGAAACCAAGGACGACGGACGAGTGAGCACCGTCGATTTGCTCAGGTCGACGTGCCCAGCACGGAGGTTGGGTGAGGTGGAGGCGCGCAAGTGCGGGGTTTTTCACGAGCTCGTCCGACAAGGCCAGGGTTGAATGGACAGCGCCGCCTGGGGCTGCCCGTGTGCTGACGTTACCGAGGAGGACCCTGGACCACTTGACGTTCCTGGAGATGTGGTGATCCGGGTTGAGCCTGAGGGCATTACGGATGGTCGGGAGGTGTTCGTCGATGCGGCAGTAGGATGTGGTGGCGGGAAAGGCCAGGACGATGTTGCCAGAGGAGCTTGGGTAGGCTGCGAGTGCAGTCAGAACTGCAGCCAGTGCTGCATTCACATCGCTGACAAGTTGGACGGGGGGTGTCTGAAGAAGATGCGCCGGCGCAGGGCCAGCAAAACGAACCACGTACCGCAGGGGCTCCGGGGCGTGCTTGGGCCCAGGAGCCTTCGGGGGAGTGGGTGGGTTCAGGGTCGTCACGGGAGGAGCCGGACGAGAAGGGGCGGCTGCCGCCGCATACGAGCGCTTCTTGGGAGTGCCACGTACCTGAGGTTTGGACGGAGGGGGAGCCTTCACCTGTGATGGGGGGGCCGCCACAGTCGCCATTCGACTCTCCAAGGCATCGAGCCTGGCGTCGAGGGCAGAGCGAAGGTCCTGGAGGGCCGCCGTGAGGTCGGGTCCAGTGGTCGGAGGGGGGGATAGGACAGGGGTGGGTTCTGGTAGATGGGGTCATACTTGTCCACGACAGCTTTAAGACGCTGTTTATGGAGATCGTCAAGGTCAGTGTTGCGTTGGTGCATCCGCTCGGCATGGCCGATGACCAGAAACACTGCCTTATGAATCGCAAAGGTGGCATGTCAGGGAGCAGCTCAGAGGGTCCCTGAGCCTGCCATTGCCGTAAGGCCTGTCGGACAGCTAGCGTAAGTTTGGGGGTGTAGTCTGTGTGCACGAGTTCCGTTGACGAGGAGGACGAGCCCCCGGCGCTAGCGGAAGAAGATGGTGGTTGCGGTTCAAGATCCATGATGGCATCGACGTCGCGCAGCTCGAAACTCGGATACAAAACATCCTCTTCTTCGGCACCATCGACATTTCTTGACTCGATACCTGAACACAGTGTTTCCTCTTCTACAAGAATGTCTAAATGTCCCAGCGATGAGATACCGGCTGCACCGAATAAGATAAGGAAGACCCATGAAATGGACATCATGCAGAAAGCTGTAAATGCGGCGAAAGGCATGGAAATGTTGTTAGACCCTTTGAGAGGTATTTCTTGCCCTTGTAGATAGATTGCTGTCTACGGGCTGAGCAATTTTACATTAGAATTGCTTTCGGTGCTCGAAGGAGTAGGTCTACCAGCAGACAAAAAATGCCTCGTCGTGGTGGATTGGCATCTTGCTATAGGGACTATCGCACGGTTCACGGACTGGGACAATTATGACCGGTCCTTGCTCGATCGTCGCCTGGAGATACCGGAAAATGCACCAGAAGAGCACAGTGAGTGTGTCCTTATCTTTTTACGACTCGGCCTTGACCTAGCATAGGGAAAAGGCTGGAGGCATATAATAAAGATTATATTCGCTTCAGCGAGCTGCAGAAACGTGTCCTGGAGGACAAACTCCCCTCACCCTCTACGTTTGCCAAGGAGGCGATAGCAGACCCGAAGTTAGACGGGAAAGAGGTGCTGCTCATTCAGATGCCTGGTATGTTTCGACCCACTTGAACAAAGCAGAGAACTAATTCGGAGGCAGAACCACCTGTCCGGCCAGCACCAGCACAAGCCACTGCCGAAATTGAGGAGGCTAGAGATGTTCCTATGGAGTTTCCTGCAATTCAGCGCAAGCTCGCTGCATCATCGTCCATCTCACGGAGTTCTGATCTGATTTCAGGTCGCAATGAATACCTTTTGACAGTCAAAAAAGTCGGGAGCGTCTCCGTTAATATTCCCGCAGACATTGCGAAGATGCACAAACTCTTATTCGATGGCCGGGCTTTGACAGGTGACGGTCAATATGGCCTGCCTGTGGCGCTCTATCATCCGGCCTTGGCTGCTTTGCAACATCAATTCGAGACGCTTAATTTGCAAATCAAGCAGGTTCGGATCCTGAAAGTCGATGAAGGAGATTTACCTGATGGATTCATACGACTCGACAGCGAATTATTCAACGCATCCGCGAGGTATTTCACCAAATCGCGCGCCTTTTATCAGAAGGAATGGGATCGATGGACATCCGCAGTGAGACCATTTTGTGAATGCATTTTTGGATTGGACGACCTTGAGGAGCAGAAGGTCAGCGAGGATGCATAGGAACCGGAGACAGAGAAATTAGCGGATGCTGTCTGGAAGCTCTATCTCGTCCGAAGCTTAAGAATGAATACGGGGTGGGCGGCAATCCGACCCTTCAGAGCACTTACTGGTATGCGAAAAGCTTATCCGGCCTCAAGGTCCGCAGGTATTCTTCTCTGTGGGTTTCTTGCTCGCTGATGTAGCGGTCGGATAGGAGAAATTCAAAAACACCAAGTTCCCCTTTATTATTCTCGGCCTCCCGGGCACCGTGCTCGAAGTTTCCATAGCAGTATGCCTGGAGAAGATCCTTGTGGACAAAATCCTTCATTTCGAGATCCACGATGGTGACGACGACGACGAGATGATCACCAAGCTGGCCTTGATTGTTTCGGCACTGAGAGACTGTGCGTGCGAGCTTCGGATAGAATTTCACTGTCTCGAGCAAGCGACCGCTGGCGACGGCCCACCTGAAAACAAAACGTGGCACTTACCTTGTCCATCCGTCGCTCCTTCCGCGAACTTTTCGATGCCGGCGTTGAAGTTCAAATCGAAGCTAAGCCGAGAGAACAGGGCAATTGTATTGGAACGAGATGAACCGAACATTCGTCCGCTCTTCCTTGCCGACTACACGCCCGAAGGATCATCATCAGCGGTGGAGACAGTGGTCAAGTTTCCAGTCACGTACAACAAGACTGCGCATAAGATGCTGGCAGACAAAAACTACGCGCCGAAGCTATACGTTGGCGTACCCGTGATCGGTGGACGAGAAATGGTCATCATGGAGCGCGTGTATGGAAAGCGGATGTGCGACTATCCCCGAAACAGCCTTCCAAACAGCGTATTCAAGGACAGCGAAGGAGCTTTGCAGGTCTTGCATGATCTCAAGCTCGTGTTCAGTGATCTTCGCGATGTAAATGTTATGATCGTTGAAGGTGACGGCGAAGGCAAGACTAAAGTTAGGGCAACGCTCATTGACTTCGATTGGGTCGGTGAAGACGGGAGAGCCTCCTATTCAGCTCTGATAAACACGAAACTCGTTGGCACGGAGTATGACTCCGACGTCCGTGCATGCGGGTTCATGCGACAGAAGCACGACATCTCGGCTCTCGAGTTTTTCTGTAAGAAGTACCGTGTAAAAGGGATGGAGGAGGGCGAGAAAGCACCAGCATAAGTACGTTTCACGTCTGCTAAGCCTGGTTGCCATAATTCTGTCTTTTTTTGCCATCATACTTTACTCCCCATCTCGTTCGATAGCAAACCGCATGACGTGAACAGTATATAAATACATGCAACTTTTCCACCTCATCAGCTCTGGTTTATTGGCTCCACGAAGTCCAAGTTGGCTAATGCCTTGCACGACGATGAATGTGTCTGTGAACACACATTTGTCACCTGCCTTTGCTCGTTCGAAGAGCTCCGAACGTAAAACAATGTCCAGGGATCGGGGCATAGATCCGTAGGAATCTCTGGAAGATTCTCTTGAATGCGCACTTTCTGCCAATCTGTGAACTTCGAACTGTTGATCTGCAATTGCCACGCAACCTGATTACCACAGGTTGGGTTTGGACAGAGGCTCAGCTAAGGAGCCCGTAGTCAATACTGGTGCTGCTATGTACATTATATACACTCACCTCTGTGTACTTGAACTGTTGCTCGATATCGTTGACTATCCCTCCACAGACCTCGCAGATGAAGGTGCCATACAGAAGTTCTGGGCTTACTTCGCTCGCCCTGGTGACCGTTTCGCTGATGCGTACCGATTTTGTCTGCTCTGAGGTCGTATACCGGAGACTAGAGGGAGATGGTAAAATGTGACATTGAACTCACGCGACTGCAGGTTCACAGAGTCTGTGGCAGCCGCGGTCGGATTCAATTTGAGATATTCTGGCTCAAACTCCGCCACAAGGCTGTGGACTGCGCACCGGATGTAGGGGAGGAAGCGGTAGTATTGCTTCTGGATGGCATCAGCAAGGACGTCATCCTTGTGCAGCAGGTGTCCATAGTCAACATAGAGAGTTGTTAGCTCTTGTTCTCGCATTGTATGGATTTGTTCGATAGAGATCAGATCTCCTTCAGGTGCAGCAGGTAATCCACCATCTGATCGATGCAAGGGCGATCTCCTTAGTAAAGCTCAAGTATACAAGACGAACAGACCATAGTGCCACAACGAATCATGATGGCAGTCAGGCCCAGAGCATCGACTCACTTTCTCTCAAAGCTCTCCTGCACAGTCTCGCTGACTGCGTCAATTACAATTGGAATATTCTCATCGAGCTGCCCTCTGGCCGTCGATGTCCGTTGTAGGGTGTTGCGGGGGGGGGGGGGGGGGGGGGGGGGGGGGGGGGGGGGGGGGGGGGGGGGGGGGGGGGGGGGGGGAACGAGATGCGCAGTGGTCATGCACCCGCTTCTGACATTATTGTCCAGGGATGATGCAACGATACATTCCACCGTCATCTTCTTTACAGTAGTCACTGGCCGATACACCCAATATACCTGGCAGGACCTTTATTCGGCGCTGGGAGATATCACTGCGTGAAGCGCTAGATTACTCAATGCCAGGATTTTCACAGGATCCGCGGATCCTGAGGCCATTCTGTCGTGATCCTGAGCCAATCCTACCTGAGCCAGGATGAGCTCAGAGCTTCTAAGTTTCTGGCCTGTTTCAGGGCCATTCCAGCTGGATTATGAGTAGATTCTGTCCTTTCATGGTCTGCGGACCTGCCGCAGAAAAATACAGGCCTTTCGCACATACATTTACTATATATTACAGAAGAATTATTATTATTAATTAAATAGCTCCTTGCTTTACTCGCGGCGCGGTGCGCATACAGTCACTATATGCGTCATATAGCATTGAACGAAAATATATTCATTGAGATCTACAGGAACATCCGTAGCACTACCAAGAAAGAGAGACATATGTACCGAGAGCATGCCAGATACCATGGATGACTGAACAGCAAATGCAATGTGAACTACATATGTAAGGTTAGAGCATCAGAGACCAAAATGAATGCTAGGAATGCGCGACCCACCTTGCGAGTCGACTCTGCAATGCACACTCCGGGCGAGCGAGCCTTTTTACATTGGAGTGAAGTCAGTAAGGATCACATGATGAACCAATGCCTCACCTATGAGTCTCTAGGTCAGAAGCCCAGGCTCGTGTTCGTCATTCTCATGTTGGCCGCACCAACTCTATGCGTTCAGGTACAATGTCCTCAATGCACAGTGAAGTAAAGAGTCAAGTACTCACAGATAGTTACACCACAGTCTACTGCAGAGGCACAAAAATGCAGTTGTCTAAGTAAATGTCACGCTGGGGGGCGAGCATCGCCGGCAACACCGCAGACATGAAGCGATTTGCGCATGTGGCAAATGCTTAGCAAATGTCGACAGGTTTTTTGCCTTTGTGATCTCAATTTGCTACGGTTCC
>NW_024468535.1:250892-299238 GCF_001632365.1 Laetiporus sulphureus 93-53
ATTCACCGTAATTACACCTTCATCTGCTACTGGATATTTTATACATGTCATAGTTTGAAATTCAAAATGTATGATTACATTCAACAGTGCTCAAATTCTAAATGTATTGGTGAGTTTGAAAATGGTGTCATTTCTTAAAATATATGATTTTTAATTTCTGCCTCTAACATATTATTATGCAAATACTTAATATGGAATGTGGGAAGGAATCGTAGCAAATTGAGATCACAAAGGCAAAAAACCTGTCAACGTTTGCTAAGCATTTGTCACATGCGCAAATTGCTTCATGTCTGCAGTGCAACGTGGTCATTGGCACAGCGCAAGGCATCGCGTGAAGATAGACATGATGGTGTAAGGCAAGACGTGTCGCACGACGTCACGTACGCGCTAAGACTTATCAGCAAGATTTGAATCTACTAAGTCGGAAAACCTCTTCATAAATCACTGTGAATGGTGGGGCAGCCCGGCAATTTGTGAAAAGGGTCCTGAGATCAACAAGTAATGTGAGAGTAATAAGCCAGTGATAGGCAAATCCTAAGAGCATTCTGTGAGAGTTGGGATCTTAGAGTAATCTAGCAAGGATTTGTGTAGGATTAACGGATTCCGGGGAAATCCTCGGCCCACAGTAATTCAGCGTTTCACGCAGTGTATGTATAGACTGGGTGATTGGTGTAGCCATCTCAACTGCAATTAACATGTAACTTCGGAGAAATGCTCGGCGCATACTTGCAACATCCTGATATCATGAGTTGATAGCAGGACCCGCCACTGCTCAACCTTTCATGGACATGAGCCAAGGCCCGCGTTTCCATTCATGGATGCTTCTCGTCACTGATTCTACTCACATTGATTCATGAAACGTGTAAGGAAGCCAGTACAATATTCGCGAGTTCACATGTAATGTAAGATCTAGAGCTTTCCTCCCGTACGAGTCATGTGTCAAGATCTGTCGAAGGCAAGATCAATTGTGGCTGAACATTATGGATCGTGTGAACCTTGCTCACCGACGGCCACCGACTTGGCCGACAAGTTGAACTTCATCATTGCACATTTCTCACTGCTCAGCCCCCACCGTCGTGTTAGTGCTCAGACATGGCCACAATGCTTGCCAATCTTCAGCCTACCGCCTATGTCCCAACATCAATGCTGGAAGATCACGATTTGTCGATGTACTCGCTCGACTACGAGTTTGAGAGCGAGGGACGCTCGCTCGGCCTCATCGAGCCAGTGCGCAACCTCACCCTAGCCGACCTCAGCGACATGGATATCGAGAAATCTCTCGCGGACATCTCTATGACAATGGAATTGCCTGAAGTTCCCATGTTCGAGCCTGAGCCCAAGTCAGCAAGCCGCTTGCTAACAAGTTCCCCCCGGCCACGGTGCCGACGTTCGTACTCTGATGCGCTGCTTTCGGTCCAATCTCGGCAGCCGGAAGTGTTCCAGAGCATCACTTGTGCGCCTGGATTGCGCGACAACAGCTTTGAGGTGAGCTGTGCCGATGTGGTAGAGGAAGTACGATCGAGGCCGACCGTGATCAACATACGCAGGAGTTGCGTCTCGAGTGCTATAGCATCAGTTTCACTGCCACAGGCCAACCTCCAGTACCAGTATCCAGCGACGCTCCACGAGGGGCAATCATCCCCCCGTTTTATGCTCCATTTACCAACAAGAGGATAGAGGACCGCAGGAACGATGACTCAGAGGTTGCTGACGTGTCGATGTCTCTTGAAGTGAGTTCCACCAACGTGTCTAACCTCATTCCCATTGATACTGAGTAGTTTTGTATGCTGTTAGCCGAGCCTGTTGAACGCGTTCGACGGGGGCGTGCAGCTTCGCGATTATTAAGCGGCCATCTATATATCCCGCCTTAGGAGATAGCTCTGTCCCCGCTTAGATGGGCAAGAGTCAAATAGCTGCGTGTTCCGCGGACTGAGCTGGGATTCTCCATGACAGTGTTAGGAAGGATTTATGTAACATTCTCTGCTGTATCATTTCCTTGCAGGCTCGGCATGCTGGTTGTAGTTGCTTCCATGTCTGCTGTACTAATCGTGATACTCTCGCGTGCTAAACTTTCTTTCAAGCTTTGTATGCCTCGGAGGAGCTTCAAGAATTACTGATTATCTTGTTTATTCGATTTGGTTGAATACGAACGCGTCGCGACGCGCCGTGAGATGAAATCAAGACGCGGTCTCGTGACGAGTAGTAGTATGTGCACGTAGTATATAAACTCGAGGAAGAGCAGGTCTATATGTAGCTCGAGCGCGCGCTGAGCGCTGAGCGAGCCTTCTGCTTGCTTAATATTCTCGAAGTCAGATGCGTAGATACCGGAAAGACTGATACAGTACTCGCAACAGCACGGACAGATGTTCTTGGTACTATCACTGGTCCACTAATGCAATTTTTTCAGAGTTTCGCATCCTATTCTGCTGTCAGTGAGCAGACCCCCTCGGAGATTTTATTCTTACAAAGACTGGGGTCTTGAGAACACTGATGAATATTTGTGAGTGAACAGGATGCGAAGTGGATGAATCCGAGGATGACTTCCAGTCGCAACACCAATGCAATTGTCAAGAATCATCAGCCACCGTGTGGGAACGAGTTCATTTTGACAGTCCGATCCGGCACCACTGAAAATGGATGTTCTCCGATGCAGCTCCGCCATTCTCAGCTCGAATGGACCTTCTGAACCTTCCTTATTTGGGTATGTTTCTCGTTCTGGCAGCCACACTGCAGACATGAAGCAATTTATGCATGTGACAAATGCTTACCAAATGTCGACAGGTTTTTTGCCTTTGTGATCTCAATTTGCTACGATTCCTTCCCACATTCCATATTAAGTATTTGCATAATAATATGTTAGAGGCAGAAATTAAAAATCATATATTTTAAGAAATGACACCATTTTCAAACTCACCAATACATTTAGAATTTGAGCACTGTTGAATGTAATCATACATTTTGAATTTCAAACTATGACATGTATAAAATATCCAGTAGCAGATGAAGGTGTAATTACGGTGAATGACTTTCATTCTAGTAATCTTGGCTAGAATGACTTCAGTAGGAAAGTAGAATGTAGGCATAATCACACCTTCATCTGCTACTGGATATTTTATACATGTCATAGTTTGAAATTCAAAAATGTATAATTACATTCAACAGCACTCAAATTCTAAATGTATTTGGTGAGTTTGAAAATGGTGTCATTTCTTAAATATATGATATTAAATTTCTGCCTCCAACATATTATATGCAAATACTTAATACAGAATGTGGGAAGGAACCGTAGCAAATTGAGATCACAAAGGCAAAAAACCTGTCGACATTTGCTAAGCATTTGCCACATGCGCAAATCGCTTCATGTCTGCGGTGCCACTCACTCCTTACACTCCTCCCAGAGAATGCAGGGCTCGCGCAATATATGTCGGCTTCTGTCAACATAGAGTTCACATATATACGAAGTCTACTCGAGAGCCTCATGAGACCATGATCAGCTATGCGAGCAAGCGAGCCTCGGGAAAGCATCAAAATGGGGCTCTTCACTGTAACTACTTGTACCATATGCCAGCAACATGCAATGTCAAAAATCTGAATAGGCAGCCTTAACTGTAATACTTGCATGTACATTGCATGAATTTTTCAGATTTTGAATGTGTTATTAAGACGGGAAAGACGTGAATTGCATTAGGGTTGCAATTGCATTGTGGGGCCACTGATAGTACGACCTAAGTTTCAAATCTGGCCTTCCAATTTGTACTCCGCTGTGGCTGTGGTGATGCCACCTCTCCCGCCCCTACACGGTCTGGTTGCGAGACTATGTACTTTCCAGATGGGCATTGGCTATTTGCGAGCCGATTCAGCCACCATCTCAGTTGATTGACAATCCAACAAGACAGCTGGTTGATGTAACTAGATTATTGAATGCTCGAGTCGGTCCGGCTCAGATGGGCCGCTCCAGTAAACAAGTTCGGTTCGCGAACCACATGTAACTTTGGAAATTGCTGTCTCCTCTACGTTCTGCGATCACGAAACCATATACCAAATGTCTGATGCAAAGCCGTACACAGAGGCATGGCTTCCCGGGCCAGACGGTCACCAGTTTTACACCCGTACCTATCGCCCAAGGGCAAGCCCGCACGCAGCGGTGGTGTTCATTCATGGATTCGCAGAGCACGTAGCTCGACACGAGCACGCACACAGCAACTGGGCGACCAAGCACATGCTCGTATTTACATTTGACCAGCGCGGCTTCGGGAGGACAGCACTGGACCCCGAGCGACGCAGCAAGGATGCCTCGTACGGGAAGACGTCGCACCAGCAGCAGATGCGCGACATCGAATGGTGGGTGCGGCATGTGAAGAGAGACTACCCTGATCTGCCACTCTTCTTGTTTGGACACTCCATGGTGTGTGACCCGTATGATCCTGATACTCGCTCACACTGACAGCGTGCACAGGGAGGCGCACTGGTCCTGGCATTTCCCACCCAGACAGAGCCGCCGCCGTCAAAATACACCCTCGAGATGCTCTCCGGAGTCATCGCGTCGAGTCCGCTCATTATTCAGACTACGCCCCGATCGCGACTCCTGCGCAAGGTCGCCGGCGCCGCTGCACTGGTCGTCCCCTGGATGCAGTTCCCGGCGAAGGTGCCGCCCGAGGCGAGTCCGGTACGCACTGCTCTATCCCGTAGCTGACCGGCGGCCAGGATCTTTCCCACGACCCTGCAGTGAGCAACGCTGTTGGTTCGGATCCGCTGATCAAAGAGTACGGCACACTGCGTGGGCTGGTTGATATGCTTGACAGGGTATGTGGTGCTTTGATGCGCCCGCGCTGTGTAATCGAGCTCCTAACAGGGCGAGAGGGTGCTCCGGTTCGGACATCAGTACTGGCCGAAGAAGTTGCCTGTGAGTCTCGTTCGTTGCTATAGTCTGTATGTGCTCATACATGCAGTTGTCTAGATCCTCATTGTCCATGGTACGTATGACAAGGTGGGGAGCCAATGTTGTACACTTCAGGTTGCGATGCCGACCGTGCTGGCAGGTCACATCTCACAAAGCGTCCGAGAAGTTCTTCGGTAAGATCAACGCAGAAAACAAGAAGCTGTTGTTGTACCCGGTACGAGCCTTTTTCTGGTGTTTTGCTCACGTTGGTATATTCTTCGACCATATTGCATTCGGATTCCCGGCAAGGTTCTTCACAGCATACAAGCAAAGGAGGCTTAGAAGCCGATGCGCAAATGCTGCTTCATTAATGTCCTTGACAGGACTTTGTTGCAGCTAGAGGGAACGTCAACTCTTGCCGCTCACAGAGGCTACGGGGATGTGCCCAATGCGAGCTTTGGCTCATCGCGCGTGAGTCCCATGGGTGCTCTGCTATGTGGCTATCACTCTGAGGCAGTACATCTGCATGGAACGCGTTCCTGTCCACAACAGAAATTGATGTGGCATTGTTCTCCCCGGGCGGACGGACTCATAGTATGACCACGAGACACTATTCAGCCGAAGCAGTTCATGGTTACGTTTATTCTAACTTATCGAGCCATTTCGTCAATACATTCAACGAGCTTTGGTTCGACCAGAAGATATAGAAGGGGCCGAAGCTGACTCGTGACTTCTATTATTTTCCGGGGGATACTTCATTCCAACTGTCTGTCAGCATCGCTATGAATTCTCAAAGGCGAGCTGGTCTTCAGACAGCACCCATTGACGTTCGTTCTGTACACCGATCCCCTTTGTTGTGTCTTTGAGATGCGATATGCTCATCCGGCTACTTGTTCAGGGTGCATATCACGAAATCACGAACGAGCCCGACGGTGTCAAGGAGAAGTTCTGGTACGACTGCGATGGGTGGATCACCGACGTGCTATACAAACTGTACTTTAACTCGAGAAACCCTGGCTGATGCCCGTGACAGACCTTGCGATCGAGTCGGCGCGGTGGAGAACTCGGACACGCGTTCTGTCGCGATATAGAAAGATGTTTTTCTTCTATGTGCTACATATTTTAAATCGACAGCGCACACAACCGATGACAGAATAAGTATGGGGGTTCATCTGAGAGAGCAGAACTCATTTGATCTAACATCACGGAGTGAGACCGCGTACCGAGCAGAATCCACGCTTTTTTCTCGTGGGGCTGTGCGATGGGCCGTCCTCGAGACTCCTCTTCATCGGCGAAGCAATAAAGGAACTCGGCTCCTCAATCATCTCGAGCTCGACAATGTCGGTGTTGAACGAGTAAAATTTCTCAATCTTCCAACGTGAAATCAACGACTGCCTTGACAAGCGCCCCCTTCAGCCCATGCTTGTAGTGAACGGTGATTGAATCAAGCGTTCGTTCCTGTCGTAGGCGGGCAAAAGCTGAGGACGGTGCGTCTTCGCCCTTTCAAGCCTTGCTCAAGCAGCGTGGGCCTCATTCGACTTGCAAGGTCAAGTCGCAATGCTCCATTCTTCAAGTATGCAATAGGATGTCAGTGAGATACTCTGCGAGAGACAAACGTGTCACTCACTTTTCCTGAATTGGTTGCCGTCGTTAGGATCGACAGTCTGAACGTGGCAACGTCAGCGCAAACACGCCTACGACAGAGCGACGGATGACTCACCTCGAAAATCTTATGGCGGATTTTATGCTGTTATTGTGCACGGGGATGATGGTCTTGCCCTTCGACTGCTGGACAATCGCACGAGCTCCTGTAAGTGCCTGGTGGAAGAGTGCACACAGGTGATCATCCCGAGGAGCCGCGAGCTAAGCTGATTCTCGAAGTCTTTGCTGTTCTTGTCACCTCCACCACCTAACTTGTGGCTCCAGTTGCCGCAGGGATGCAACCAGAAGGAACGGCCAATCATGTTTCCGACAAGCCATAAAGAGACTGCCTCGTTCAGCCTCATCATGGACGAATACCTCACAATCGTCTATGTCTTCTCTCCATACCAGATCCCTGAGTGCATCCGGATGACCAAGAGAACGGATGTCGCTTTTGTCATCGTCGACGATGTGAGCAAAGAAGGCCTTCAAAGGAGTGGCCTGTCAAGTGGCAGGGAGAGGCGGCATATAGGACAAGGTAGACTCGAACAAACGATCGTCAGCCATCACATTAAGAGGTCGTCCGGGATGAGGAATGGCTGCATACCACGATCCACACGTGACGGCTTTTTTGTGATTGTTCAAGCCACAAAGAACCAATAAGCACATCAGATGAAAGGAGGTCCCTGGTCTTGTGGTGCTCGTGGATGCTTGGAATGTCTGTAACCGGTCTTGGGTGGCAGCTTCGTCACTTGAATAAGTACTTTCGAGAGTGGCTTCATCTGCTCACAAGCAAAGAAAAAAGCCGTGCAAGCCTGTGACTTTGCATAAGGATTTGCCTCGACCAGAAGCCCTCAAAGAGTCCAAGTAACATAAGGCCAGCAGGTATATCAAAACAGAATCAGCACGAGAGTCTACAAGATGTGCGCACGGGATGAGCAGCCAATAACATTCGAGCAGGAAAGGGCAGAGAAGAGAGAGAGGGTATCATCGAAGCAGACAATCCAGTGAAAAATCATGCCATAAGTACTCAAGCTATAAGCCACTGCCCAACAGCTTAGGACGAGTGGTGCACTGCGAATATAACAATACAAATTCAGACCGACACATTGCGCCACGAAGGAATCAGAGAGCTCACCAAACAAATCAATATTGAGGCCATCTAATCTACATCACTGTCGGGATCAAGGTCAACAAGCTTTGATGGGTCTTCATCGAGCTCGGTATCATGAATGGTGATGATCTCCCTCCGTCCAACAGACGAATGCTATCTTCGTCGCACGCTCGACAATGCGAGTCATCTTCTTTGGCTTCGCGATACTGAGTCTTCGTGCCGCCTCTGCATACCCGACTAAGTATTGGCACGTGATCGAAATGGCGTGCTACACTACAGAAGGCGGAATTTGAAGCAGACCTTAATATCGTATGTCGTCGCTTCCTCAGACGATTTTATAGGTCTGCCTAGGGGAGACAAGCTTGCTCCGTACCTCGCTTCGTTTTCGGAAGGCGGCTTGGCTATTTGTCGCATCGCCGGTAGCGACATACATGCTTTTCAGCAGGATCCCCTCGCCATTTTCCAATGCCATATTGCCCTTAACCAGAGCGATAATAGTGCACGGTAAGTCTGCATCGTTACCAGCTGCCCCGCTTCCACACAGGGCGGCTTTCGGCGAGTAGCAGATGATGCGCGTTACTACGTGCCGCAGCAGAGGACATAGTGCCGACAGGGCAATCCTCACGTCTTTGCATACCTGTAAGCCCGGGAACATCCATAGCATCCTTCGCGTAGGTGTAGTGATGAGCTAGTATTCGTGTACATGATGAATACAGATTGGTAGACGCCCGTCCGCTCCTGGGGAGTGCATTAATTATCAGCATTGATATTGAATATTGAATACTAGGCGGTGCGAGTGATCCTGAGCAGGCCCCGGGCAACTCTCACATATGAGTGTCGCAAAAATCTTCCAAAATCAGCCTAAAATATGCAAAGTTTTTGGCCTGAAGTATGCAAAGTGCGACAAGGCCCGTGACTATGTCACGTTATGTAACGATATGTCACGTCATGTCAGAGTTGAAAACATACGGATTTGTTGGCGAGACAGCATGGTGCTCTTGCACCTCTTCTTTTTCCCGTACCACCATGTCCGCTATAAGCGCCCAACAAGCGACTGCCAGCGAATCGACCATGGAGGGCATAGGTGTCGAGCAAACTCCTCCGGGAGGGTCTCCACCGCCAGCGAGCGCGACGTCGTCGGCCCCAGGGCCGACGCCCCCGCACCCGCCGGTCCACATTCATATGCGCGACACCATTAGGTCTCTGCGTAATAATCTGAGCGACCTTTCTGTCGGCGTGCAACGCGCTATCAAAGGCCCCTACGAGGCCGCGTCATACTCCGACGAGTTCGAGAACTGCGCTGTCGCGCTCTCTACCTGCCTTCGCGACTTCCACGACGCTCTCGTGCGCGACCCCCTCATCGTCGACACCGAGGCTGGTGTCCGGGTCCTGAACCTCTACCAAGGTCTCTTCCATCAGCGGCTTAGCGAAGCAGCCGTCCTTCTCGACGACGACGCACTCATGGACGAAGTTCCGCACACCCGCCCGCGCACGGAAGGCGCCCTCCCTGTCGGCATCGACATGCAGGCTGCCCTGACTAAGGCTGTCGAGGACGGCGTTCGTATGGCCACGTCAGCCATCAACACGCGACTGTCGGCTATCGAGGCCCAGCTCGTACGTGGGCGCCCGCTGCCACAGCCTCCTCAGGCCCCCGAGGGACCGCGACCCCAACCGCCAGTCCGTACTGGTCGACAACGTGCCCCTGCCGCCGACTCCAGTGCTACTGCCCAGGAAGCGCAGCCTACCACGCAGCCTGTGACACAGGCCCCGAATGCCCAATCCATGGCACAGGTGGCCGCCAAGAACCGCGAGAAGTGCTACGTCCTTCTCATTACTCCCGAGCAGCATACCGCCATCGAGGCAGGAGGCACCATGCCCCAATGGTATGCCAAGGTCCATACACGCCTGCGCGAGACCCCCGCGTGGGCGAAGGTACGTTTTCTCGGTCTTCGTTTCGCTGGACCAACCAAGGTCCAAGCGGCTTTCTCGCATGATTCCCCGGATGCGCTTATCAAGGAGTGTCTCCGGCCCATCCGTCATCTGCTGGGCGTGGTCCCACGGGCACCGTCCCCTGCACCGGGCCCGCGAGAGCAGGCATCTGTCCCACAAGACTTCCGCCCTCTCGCCCCGGTAACTAAACTTTTCATTCCGAGCTGCCCGCTCCGTCACCCTGACTCGGGAGACATGCTCACCGAGGAGGAGATTCTGGCGGAGCTACGCCGCAACTCCATGTTCTCGTCCGTTCACTTCAATGGGCTTCCCGGATTTGTCGTTCCCCCTGAGCACCGCGAGCAGCTCGGGAAATCCTCCCTTATCGTTTCTATTGAGGATATGCACCGCGACTTCTGCGCGCGCAACCTCCTCGGTCGTGACAACCGCGGTGACGCCGCTGGCTTTATCTGGTTTTATGGTTCTCGCCTCATGGTTAAGAAGTCGAAAGATCGTCCCGTGTTCCGTCAGTGCACTCGTTGCTGGCGCCTCACACATCTCGAAAGTCACTGCAAGAAGCGGGCACCGGTGTGCCGCTTCTGTGGAAAGACTACCCACACGTCCGATATGCATCGGCAGGCCTGCCTTGTCTGCAATCATGAGGCTCGCCTGGCCGATCAGCCTTGCGAGTCTGCTCACTATTTCTGTGTGGTCTGTGGCACCAACGGTCACAATGCCGCTGACACCGCCTGCCCTGCGCGGAAAGATTACCGCATCCCCATCTCGCGCACCAACCCCTCATCATGAATATTACAACCGCGCATCTGAATGTGGCCCGGTCTAATCCGCGCGTCCACGGTTTCGTTTCTTCCACTTCATACGATATCTATTTCCTTCAAGAACCGTGGTGGGGGCAAATTGGCATTGACACCCCCCATGGCTCTGAGTCCGGCACTGTTGTTTTTGGTCACGTCAATGTCCGGCCCTACGGCCTGGACGCTTTTCATTTCCCCTCAACCTCTGCGATGCCACGACCTCGAGCCAGTATCCTGGTCTGGCGCGTACTCTTAAACACTTACCACATATCCATGCGTACCGACCTGGTGTCGGACCCAGATGTGGTCGTTCTTCATTTCGTCTCCCGCTCTGATCCCACCCACAATTTCTTCGTGGTCAATTGCTATAACGAAGGCTCGCGAGCCCAACACCGCGTCCTGCCCATTCTCTATGACATCCCTTTCCCGCCACGAGCGAACCTCCTTGTCACCGGCGATTTTAATCTCCACCACCCCCTATGGTCGTGGACCGGACGGGCCTCCCGCTCTGCTTCCACTGCCTCCACCGCTTTTGCGGGGTGGCTAGAGCGCGAGTCGCTCGAAATCCTTAATGACCTCGATCAACCCACCCACATGGTGAATGGAGACCTGCTCTCAGGCACCATCATCGATCTGGTCTGCGCGACCTCCAGTGCGCAGTTTCACGTTCACGGAATTGCTGCTACTCCCACATCTTTTGAATCCGATCACGCTCTACTAACCTCTACTCTCTCTCACGTTGCCCACCCTGTAGACGTTGACCTTGGCTTTCGAGTCGATGTGTCCAAACGAGACGACTGGAACACGTGCCTTGCCCGCAAGCTGGCGCTGTCCCCACCGCCGGCCAACTATACCACCAATGACGACCTCGACGCGGGTGCTCAGGCTCTTCTGCGAGCAATGTCCGTGGCCTGCCACGAAGTGTTCCCTCGACGCACACATGCTCACCGGGCCTCCCAGCTCTGGTGGAACGATGCGTGCGACACTGCCTGCGCAAATGTCCAGGCGGCGCCTACTCGTGAGGAATGGCAAGCAGCCAAAGCCGCCCTCTCGACCACCATCCGACAAGCTCGAAAGGATTGGACCCGGGAGGCGGTCGCGCGACTCCAGCACACCGACCCCTGGCGACTCGCCTCCTGGACCAAAGGAGTGCGGGCACCACCGCTGCCCGTCATCCGCGCGGACAGGGAGACTGGCTCTCTCCCTGCCGACGCGGGTCGTCTACTCACCCGTTTCTATTTTCCGGCGTCTCCGCCCTTGCCTGATCTGCCTCCTCTTTTTACCTCTGCGCCTCCGGCAGCACGCCCAGACCGCCCCCTCCTTGTCACTGAAGTCACTGCCACCATCGAGGCTGCGTCTAACTATTCCGCACCTGGCATCTCCGGAGTGTCGTGGCGGCTCCTTAAATGGGTCTGGCGGTCTGGTGCGCGTCATGCTCTTTTCCGTTTTCTTTTCTCTTCTTTGCGCATGGGTTACCTCCCCGCCCCACTTCGGGCTGCGGCAGTTGTGTACTTGCCCAAGCCGGGCAAGGCGGATTACACCACACCCAAGTCCCACCGACCAATTGCTCTCCTGGAAACCTTAAGCAAGGTCCTCGAGAAAGTGGTTGCTGCCCGTTTCAACTTCCAGATCGGTGCTCACAATCTTGTGCCCGGCTCACAGTTTGGTGGGCGGGGCCAGCATTCCATCGTGGATGCCGGAGTCACTTTGATGCACCGTGTACGCACCGCTTGGGAAAACGGTTTCTCTGCTACCTTACTGTGCATGGATGTCGAGGGATACTACAATAACATTCGCCACGACGTCCTTCACTCTGCTCTCCTTTCTATGGGCTTTCCCACGAATGAGGTCCTTTGGACCATGTCCTTCCTTTCTTCGCGCACTGTGCGGCCCAAGCTCAATTCAGAGCTGGGTCCGTCATACCACGTCGCTGTGCTCGGCATCCCACAGGGATCGCCTCTGTCACCAGTCCTCTCTACCATATACTCTTCCCCGATGTATGCGAACCTTGATCCGTTCGCGCATCCCCAGCAGTCCACGGCGGGTTACGTCGACGATTTTTCCCTCCTCATCGTTTCTCCCTCGCTGAACGAGAACACGACCATCATCCAGCGCACTCTGCCGAGTGTGGGCGCCACGCTTCGTCAGCTTGGGCTGACCATTGGCATGGCGAAAACAGAGCTTATCCATTTTACCTCCCCGAGACGCTCCCTTGACGTCAACCCTCCCCTGCGGATTCAGTGGGACGGAAGGGATGTCACCATACAGCCCGCTTCATATCTGCGATGGCTCGGCATCTGGTACGATAGACGCCTAACCTTCACCCACCACATTCGCGTCATGGCGGCCAGGGCTTCGTCCCGCGTAGCCGCTTTCCGCATGCTCGCCAACACACAGCGGGGCATGACGGTCGCGCAAGCCCGCCTGCTATACCTTACCACCATCCTTCCCATACTTACCTTTGGTAGCCCTGTGTGGTATAACCCGCGGGGCCCACGCTCACTCTTTCAACCTTTGCAACAGGTACAAAACAACGCACTGCGGTGGTTCATGGGAGCATGGCGGTCTACCCCCCACCACGTCCTCAACCTCATATCCAGCGTCCTGCCGATGCGACACCAGCTCGACAAACTCAACGGCCTTGCCGCAGCCCGCCTCCTCACCCTATCCGAGTCCCATCCGGTGATCCACTGCCTGGCGGCCAACCGCACTGCACACCCGCCCAACTTCTCCCTCCTCAACCCCGCCATCCCTATCCACCACGGCACCAGCGCAGTGGATGTGCTCGAACAAACCCTGCCCAAGAGAGCAGCGCGCCTTCTCCCCTGGTTGCAGCCGCCCTGGGACCCCGCGCATCCGTGGGGTGAGAGGGTTCACGTCTGTGTCCCTCCGCCTACCAAAGACGGCTCCAAGGAGTACTTACGTTCCTTTTTCTTCCCTCTTTTACATTCTTCCGTCACTCTACCCGACGCCCTGTGGGTCTTCACAGACGGCTCCCAAATCGCCCAGCCCGACCCCGCCCCGCGGAACCGACGAGCAGGTGCAGGTGCGTGTATCATTCACCAGGGTGCGATAAAGTACGAGCGGGCCTGGGGCTTGGGCCACCAGGCTGAGGTGTACGACGCAGAGCTCTTCGCAATGGCAGCGGTCGCCAGCCGCTTTGCCGGTTTTCTGGCGACCTACCCCATGATCACTCACGTTTACCTCTGCGCGGACAACCGCGCTGCCCTGTCCAATGTCCTGTCGCTGCGACCACACAGTGGCCAGCCCTTTTCTATTCGCTTTCGGGCATTTCTCGCTCCTCTCATGGAGCAATACCCACTTCTGAACATTTCTTTGCTATGGGTTCCTGGGCATACGGGTGTACTGGGTAACGAGGTGGCGGACCGGCTAGCCAAGGAAGGCACATCCCTACCCGATAGTGTCCTGCCCACCCTGACGTGGACCAGGCACTGGGCGCGCGAGCGAGCGACCACCTCCTGGCAAACTGAATTCTGTTACACCGATCGACCCCCTGCAATACGGTCCTCGTGGCCGTCCCTGCCCTCCCAGACGCTCCACCCTGTTTTCACTTCTAAATACTATGAACGCGACGTAGAAGCCAGGTTAACCCAAGCCTTAACGGGCTACGGCTACCTGGCCCCTTACTTTTCTTCTCAATTTGGGACGGCGGGCCCCGCTCGTCACTTCCGTGGCGCACCCTGTGTGTGCGATCTAACCACCCCCAGCACCCGCACCCACGTCATGCTGCGCTGCCCAAGACACGCGCACGTACGGCACCTGCTCTTCCGGACCCCCGAGCCCACCCTCCTGGATTTACGTCGGTTTTGGCACCACCCCACCGGCCTCCATCGCCTCATCGCTTTCATTTCTACCACACCCGTTTTCTCCGCCGCGGCCCTCGCGCCCCCGGACCCTGGCTGATACGCCTTGCCCTCGCGGCACGTCTGTGGCCAAACCTCCCTCTTTACTCATAGTCCACACGTCGACACTTCTTCGTGCGGTTTCATTCATGTATTTACACCCTCCCAACCGCGCATAGCGCGGTATAGAAATAAATGTACAAAAAAAAAAAAAACAAAAAAAAAAAAAAAAAAAAAAAAAAAGTGCTCTTGCATAACGATGTTCTGATAATCGAGGGATACATAGAATGTGTGCTTAGAGTGACTAGTGAGACTCAGGGGAAGGAGAGGATGTAGGAAAGGCTCGAATGCTCTTGGACGTAACAATGCAGACAATGCCTGCATGTATTATAACGGTTATCGGGTTCAGGAAATCACTCAATTAATTTATATTGATATGGGGCTACCATGGGGGGCCTTGTCGCATGGATATCAAGCTTTAGCCACCCGGACATGCCTTAATTGGGGGCCTCCTGACACCCATCAGGTCCCAAAATATGCTAAGTTGCGATAAGGTTAGGGGTCTTGGAACGGCCTCAGAGGCCCTAAATATGCAATCAGCGACAAGGAAATCATGATTTTGGGCCCCTCAAAATAGCATTTTTCTATTTTGCGACACTCATATATGAGAGTTGCCCGGGGCCTTCCTGAGCCTATCCGCAACGCAGGCGCCGGTCCCCTGGCATTACTGTCTCCTTTGCATTTGTCGCTCTACGTTCTGCGATCACGAAACCATATACCAAATGTCTGATGCAAAGCCGTACACAGAGGCATGGCTTCCCGGGCCAGACGGTCACCAGTTTTACACCCGTACCTATCGCCCAAGGGAAAGCCCGCACGCAGCGGTGGTGTTCATTCATGGATTCGCAGAGCACGTAGCTCGACACGAGCACGCACACAGCAACTGGGCGACCAAGCACACGCTCGTATTTACATTTGACCAGCGCGGCTTCGGGAGGACAGCACTGGACCCCGAGCGACGCAGCAAGGATGCCTCGTACGGGAAGACGTCGCACCAGCAGCAGATGCGCGACATCGAATGGTGGGTGCGGCATGTGAAGAGAGACTACCCTGATCTGCCACTCTTCTTGTTTGGACACTCCATGGTGTGTGACCCGTATGATCCTGATACTCGCTCACACTGACAGCGTGCACAGGGAGGCGCACTGGTCCTGGCATTTCCCACCCAGACAGAGCCGCCGCCGTCAAAGGATACCGTCGAGATGCTCTCTGGGGTCATCGCGTCGAGCCCGCTCATCCTTCAGACTACGCCCCCGCCGCGACTCCTGCGCAAGGTCGGCGGCGCCGCTGCACTGGTCGTCCCGTGGATGCCATTCCCGGCGAAGGTGCCGCCCGAGGCGAGTGCGATATGCGCTGCTCTACACTGTAGCTGACCGTGGGGCCAGGATCTCTCTCACGATCCTGTTGTGAACAACGCTATTGGTTCGGATCCACTGATCAAAGAGTACGGAACGCTGCGTGGGCTGGCTGATATGCTTGACAGGGTATGTGATGCCTTGATGCGCGTGCGCTGTGTAATCGAGCTCCCATCAGGGCGAGAAGGTGCTCTGGTTCGGCTATCAGTACTGGCCGAAGAAGTTGCCTGTGAGTCTCGTTCGTTGCCATAGTCTGTATGCGCTCATATATGCAGTTATCTAGATCCTCATTGTCCACGGCACGGATGACAAGGTGAGGAGTTAACGCTGTGCAATCCGGATCTCGATGCCGACCATGCTGGCAGGTCACATCTTACAAAGCGTCCGAGGAGTTCTTCGGCAAGATCGACGCAGAAGACAAGAAGCTGTCGTTGTACCCGGTAAGAGTCTTTTCTCTGGCATTTCGCTCACGTTGGTATATTCTGCGACCATATTGCGTTCGAATTTCGGGCGAGGTTCCCCACAGCATACAAGTAAAGGAGGCTTAGAAGCCGATGCACAAATGCTGCTTCATTAATGTCCTTGACAGGACTTTGTTGCAGCTAGAAGAAACGTCAGCTCTTGCCGCTCACAGAGGCTACGGGGATGTGCCCACTGCGAGCTTTGGCTCACCGCACGGGAGTCCCATGGGTGCTCTGCTATGCGGCTATCACACTTGTGCAGTACATCTGCATGGAACGCGTTCCTGTCCATAACCGAAACCGACGGACTCATCGTATGACCACGGGACACTAGTCAGCCTAAGCAGTTCATGATTACGTTTATTTAAGCTGTCGAACCACTTCGTCAATGCATTCGACGAGCTTTGGTCTGACGAGAAGGTGCAGAAGGGGCCGAAGCTGACCCGCGAGTTCTTTCATTTTCCTGGGGATCCTTCATTTTAACTGTCTGTCGGCATCGCTATGAATTTTATAGAGCGAGCTGTCTTCAGACAGCGCCCATTGACGTTCGTTCTGTACACTGATCCGCTTCATTGTGTCTTTCAAATGCGATATGCTCATCCGGTTGTTTATTCAGGGTGCATATCACGAAATCATGAACGAGCCCGACGGTGTCAAGGAGAAGTTTTGGGACGAATGCGTTGCGTGGATCCACGAACACATACCAAAGCAGAGCGACCCGCAGCTGGCCAAGCTCTGATGGCGGCGGATTGACGGTGCTGTTGCGAAGGAGTTGACGCTTCACTTGACACGTCTGGCTGTATCTGTCTCGCGCGATGATTTTGAACAATCATCCCTGCGCTGTATTTGTAGTAGATAGAATGGATCATTTCCGTCGCGTTTCAGGATGAGGATGGGAAGGGGAATTGGTCCGTGCGCTAATAGCCGAAGGGTGGGAACAATTAGCTGCAGATGATAGAGGTTCAGTTGCGGGACTCGCCTTGTTTCTCTTCTTCGCTGTCGCCCTGCCCGTTGTCCCTCGTCTTCGTTTTCGTGGTGGGCAGCCGTGAATTCAAGAGTTCTTCTTTAAATAATCCTATATATCGCATCCACCGCCCTCTTTTTTTGTGCGTGTCTTTTTCTACAACACCAACTCCATCACGCTCTTTTACCAGAGTTCCTGATCCGCTATTGCGCTCCCCACACTCTCTAACTTGCTTCTATCGTTTTTTTCCGTTACCTACGTCCTCCGTCCATTGAATCGTGACATACCGCCTCCGCGACATGGATGACTCACAGACTGCTTTCGTCGCGCAATACGCTGGCTACGGTTTCGATCTGGATATGATGAAGGTGAGTATCCGTGGCGTCTGCAGCTAGCAAAGCCTTGCTGATGTCTTGCGTGGCAGAGATCTATGGATACTGTAGGTGGCCCTGACGCCAAGAAGGCCCGCTGGTCCCCCACCTTCGGTGCGTCGAACGGAACGAACGGTCTCTCTTCAGCGGCAGTAAACCGCGACGCCTTTGCCAACTACGGGTACGGGCCTAACGCAAGCATCGTACAGTCGGGGTTCACTAACTCGCCCCCGTCCAACGCATTTGGCGGCAACCCCCTGTATTCGACGCCTCAGCTGAGCATCAACACCGCGACAGTGGGCGCCAACGGCATGCCATCTCAGCTGAGCCCAAACACCGCAGGGCCGTTCACGCCTCAGCAACAGCAGCCATCACCCAACGGGAACAACGGAGGGAGCCCATACGGCGGATTCGGGGGGTATAACATGTTGGGGATGGGCCTGCCAGCGATGAACATGCTCGGCGGGTTCCCGTACAACGCGCATATGGCGAACTTCACACAGGTGAGCACCCCAGTCTCCGCATGCAGAGCGGGTTTGCATGTCGATCGTACGCAGAATCTGAACCAGCAGCGGCCTCTGTCACTGCAGATTCCCGGGATGCAAGCTGGGCCTTACTCGCCCGCCGCACTGACAGCGGCGCTCTCGGCGCAGAACAATGCCACGGGACGCACAGTCTATGTTGGCAACCTGCCCGCGACTGCCTCGGTTGATGAGCTTCTCAACCTGGTCCACTTCGGGCCGCTCGAATCAATCCGGGTGCTGCCTGAGAAATCGTGCGTATTCCTGTCCTTCCTGGATGGTGCGACCGCGGCGGCGTTCCACGCGGATGCTTTGATCAAGAAGCTGTCCCTTCACGGGCAAGAGCTCAAGATTGGCTGGGGCAAGCCCTCCCCAGTGCCTAGCCAGGTCGCGCTCGCTATCCAACAGAGCAATGCTAGCCGGAACGTCTACCTCGGTGGCTTGGATGAGGGGATTACGGAGGAACAGCTGAGAGATGATCTCAGCCGCTTCGGTCTCATTGACCAGGTGAAGATTGTTCGTGACAAGAACATCGGTTTTGTGCACTTCTTGAGCATCTCCGTCGCAACGAAGGTGCGCTGCAATGCATATACGGGTCCATCTTCAAAGCTGAACAACTTATCTATCAGGTGGTAAATACGCTGCCCACGGAGCCGGCCTGGGCTGGCAAGCGCGTCAACTATGGTAAGGACCGCTGTGCATACATCCCCAAGTCACAGCAGGCTGCCGCGCAAGCTGCACAGGCAGCTGCCGCCCAATCGCTGGTTGCACAGTCCGCTGCAGCCACCTTGTCACCCCTCCAGGCCAATGGCGCAGGCTTCGGTTCTCCGTTGACCGCATACATGCCATTCTCACCCGATGCGCTGCAAGGCATGGCGGGTACTCAGGGTCTCAATCGAACCGTGTACCTCGGTAATATCCACCCCGAGACGACTGCTGAGGACCTGTGCAATGCCATTCGTGGTGGTGTCCTTCAGAGCTTGCGGTACATGCAGGACAAGCACATCGCTGTCAGTGCCCTTCTATTGCTGCGCTTTGCTTCTATCCGTACTCATCTCCGGCTCTCATTCATAGTTCGTGACGTTTATTGATCCCGCTGCGGCCCTCACGTTCTTCCAAGTTGCGTCCTATCAAGGCTTGACGCTGAACAACCGCCGTCTGAAGATTGGTTGGGGCAAGAACTCCGGTCCTCTCCCACCTGCCCTTGCGCTGGCAGTGCACTCGGGAGCAACCCGTAACGTCTACGTCGGGAACATCGAGGACTTCGACACATTTAACGAGGAGAAGCTGAGAAGGGATTTCGGAGAATACGGAGACATTGAGCTTGTCAACTTCTTGAAGGAGAAGTCGGTCCCTTCTCACGCATTGCCTATTGTTTGATGCTGACAGTGCGATCTCGTACGTCGCAGGAACTGCGCCTTTGTTAACTTCACGAACATTTCGAACGCGATCAAGGCGATCGACGGCGTGAAGAACAAGTCTGACTACGCCAATCTGCGCATTGCACACGGGAAGGATCGCTGCGCGAACCCACCGCGCTCTGGCCCTCAGGGGGGCGCTCGCCGCTCGAACAGCAATCACGGACCCCCGTCTGCTGGTCCCGTCAGCGCAATCGAGCCACCCATCGAGGCAGTCCGCGCAGAGCCCATGCAGCTGGATGTCGACGTCAAGCAGGAGGTCGATGTCAAGCAGGAAACCTTCGACGTCGTCGTCACACCCGTCGACGCAGCCATCGCTGCCGCCAACTAGACATCTCTTGCATACTCTCCTTCCGTTGTCGTTTCGCTCCTCATTCTCTGGATACCCGCTCTCTGCTCGCCCGTGATATATTGATCACCGTATGCCCCGCCCTCCCTCTGAACGGATCGTAGCCCGGCGCTGTTTCCTAGAAAAACGATAGTGCAAGTGGATGAAGATTAAGCTGGTGCGGTCCGCAGACCTACTCACTGGGCGCGGTCCCCGTTCGTCCCTCCGGGCGAACCGATATCCCACGTACATCCGCGGACCTTGGGCTTTGGCTGTTTCACTTGACTTTCTCTATCGCGCGTACTTTTTCTCTTCTTTCGTTTACGTATGGTACCCACCCTTCATCGTGATTGTTCTCTTCCCGGTGTTCATACGGCGGCATTCTGTCTTTGCTCGTCGCTGCCCCGTCACGCTATGGAACGATGGTTGTGAATGATCCCCCCTTTTGCACTCGATACCGGTACTATAGTTGACAGATATAACGATGGTTAATTCTGCGTGTATCTCTCCTCCTATACCATCTCTCTCTCTATAACACAAACTCGTGTGATGTGAAATCCCTGGCTGACAATTCAAGCGCTTGCATCTTCGAATCTTACAACCGAATCTTACAACCGATGACTGTTTGCGGCCGATCACTAAAACCAATGCGCATTGGGTAACAAGTACGGGGCATACGAAAGCGGTATTACAACGTGGGAATAAAGCGGTAAAGCTACATCTACAGTAGTGCGTCGAAGAGGAGACAACGTGGAAGGGGGTAAAGGGGAGGGGGGGTCATTAATTCGTAAGTTCATACGCTCGTTAACGGAAGAGGGAAGACGCCCCCAGGAAGAGAAACAAAGAGCTCATAGGAACCTGCACCAAAGCTTCTACGCAACCTGCTCGCCGGCGGGGTTTGGAGCCTTCTCCTCGCGAGCAGCCGCACCATTGTCGACATACTTGCCCGAACGGAAGCCGAGCGCGTTGTAGTCGACGTTGCGAACTTCCCAGAGGAAGATAGCAAGGAAGACGGGGCCGGTGAGGCAGTCGAGGATACCGTACCAGATCATCTCCGAGTCGACTGTGATGACGTTGCCACCCTCGGCACACGCCCAACAGATTGGGTATGTGATGAGCATGAAGGAGAAGTAGCCCGCGGCGAGGTAATAGCCGCGGCGCACGAGACCACCGTCGGCGAACGTCGTGGAGGGCGCGCGCCACAGGAGGGAGAACCAGATGTAGAACAATGCGGAGACGCCGAAAGTGTAGTAGCCCCACTTGTAGGTGCTATGCACGAGCGCTCCAACGAGCCCGGTGATGACGACGACGATGGACATGAAGAGTGTTGTCAAGACGTCGGAGAGCGGCAAGCCCGTGGTGAGTAGGCATGCGAGGAGCAGCAGCGGGAAGTTGATGAACCATTGGATGTAGCGGACATACTGGTACACAAATAAGGTGGTCAACGTCGCATGTTATGGGCAAGTCTACCGATGAAAACTTACGTAGATCTGACGAGACGGGTCGCTACCATGACCACGGAACTCGACGTCAATGGGAGTCGAGCCAAGGTCAGACGCCAAGGAGAAGTAAGTGATGCTGGAGGTAGCGAGCACGATGATGGCAATGTTGTGGAACAGACGGGTTCCCCGGGATCTCTGGAGAAAGGAGCTTTGTTCATTGACCGCCCACGCGAGATGACATTGCGATCAACACCCACCGTTATGGTCACACCTGAAACCAAGAGCAATGAAAGGGTGATGAAGGAGAACGCCGCCCAAAGCCAGTCAGAGGCTTGGGTGGTGAGGTGCTCGTCCGCAGTTGGCGGGTTGAGACTGATCGCTTTGTTGCCCATCGTTCAATCGAATCTCACGTGAACGAGTTGTAAAGCGGAGGGCGAGCCTGGAGGAAAGGAGGAACGGGGGGGATCGTGAAGGAATTGGGGGCGTGAACGAGGGCGTGATACCACTGATGAGCTCTGACCACAGCTCGCATTTTATACGCCCCGGGCTCCGGCAATGCAGCGCTGAACATGCGAGGATCCCCGAGACATGCGCGGTACGCATGGGAAGCAAGAACATCGGTGAACGACTTGGAAGGGATGAGCTCATGCGAGCCGTTCCAGTCCGGGATAGACTCCGATTGAACATCACCGCGCATGGTGATCAATTGTGATGAATGGAACATTCTGGCTCTCTCAGTCTGCCGCCCTCACTCGCCGTTCCCGCCGGGTGCAGGCAACGTTAACGTTATCAAGACTTGCACCCTCCCCCAGCCAACACATGTCGTTCTCTAGACGAGCATCATGGTCCTGGCAGCGTCAAGGGGGACGATGTGCAGGGAGTACAGAATCAGCCATCCATTCACCAATGGAAGAACGGGGACCACGCACCTGTTGCCATATGCAACAAACGCGTAGTGTTGGGCTCGTGAGTAGCCGGTTAGCGATGCTCTCGGCCGACGTTCTCTTCGCAGACGCCACTAATACGTCGAAGGAAGTCCTGTGAACGTTCACGCTGACGTTTACACGAGTCAGAACCTCCGAAGATTGATGTGAGACCGCACTAGGGCGTCACTGGAACTTTGCCTCTCGTAAGCAACGATTTATCATACTGATCGTCCGTGGCATCTCTAGTAACTGTCCGACGTCGAAAAACAATACGTACGAGGCGAAAGCAGCGCTGGCCCGCGGGCCACACCTGCAGGTATGTCAGATAGCAATGTGAGTGGGTGAACAATTGTCCCAGCGAATTACAAGCGTCGTAGGATATTGGGTGGGCCAATGGTCGGGCCGCCTCGGATGCGAGCTGACTTCTGCTGTTACACAACAAGCAGCAGGCCGAGCCATCGGACATGATGGGAGACGCAGATGCAGACCTAAGCGGACACGTGTCCACTGCTTGCTGCGTGCGCTAGCTGACTGAGGTCCGATGCTTGCTGAGAGCCGTCCGTGTCCTTCTCCTTCTCCTGATCTCGCTGTCGCTCGTCCCCTTTCGCCCCACGGCTCTCACCCTCGGTGGTCTTCGCTTTCTCAATGTCCTCCGGCTTTAGCACGCTCAAGTCTAGTTCGGGGTCTGTCTCAGGGTTCCAGTTCGCCAGCGTCAACGATAACCTCGACGGCCGCCGCTCGCGTTCCCCTCGCCTTTCTAGCCCCTCCTCTGAAGTGGACGCCGATGCCGACGGGTCGTACCGTGGCCATGACACGCGCTGCCCGTGACTCAGGTACTGCTGCAGCGACGGTGGGTAGCTAAGCGCGGGCCCTGGCGTCGTCGGGCGCGAGCTCGACGCGAGGCTCGGCCCAGGAGAAATCGCGGTGCCCATCCCTGGTAGTGGCGTAGCGCACGGCGTGGGGCTGTAGTTGCTCGTGAGCACCGACGAGTGCGAGCGCGAACCTGCCGGCTCGCCCGAGTGACTGTGACTATGTGGCGAGCTCGACGTGGACAGCATGCTTCGCGGGCGCCCAAACCGTCCGTACTGGTATGGCGGCGGTGTTGGCTCCGGTTGGGGAATAGCCGTGGGAGGCTGGGAAAATCGGCGAAGGGCGGGTGGCTTGTAGTCGTGTATAGGCGAGGATGGAATGACATCTTCTGTTTGCTGCTTGCCGAAGATACGCCGTCTGTAATGCCTGGAACATCGAGAAGCGTAGCGTGAGCGAATGTGATGAGGCACTGGTGTTGGAATGTTCTACCAGAGTGACCATATTCCTCCGACAATGGCGATGAGCCCGAAGAATCCACCCAGCAAGCCGCCCAATAACGGTCCCAACGCGCTGTTCGCACTGTCACTGCTCGAACTCGTCGTCGTCGTGGCAGCTGCATCCTGTATCGTCACACTCGACGCGGCAGACAGGTTGATAGATATGGTCGTCGCGCTGCTGACTGTGAGAGTAGAGATGTAGTCCTCTTCGCGAACGATAATACCGCGGGTATCGTCGCGCATCGTGAGCGCGGCACTGCTCAAACATGTCGCCGCTGGATGGACCTCTATTGATGGTCGCGGTGGCAGTCGTGTGAGGCTTGGTATCGAGGAGGGCTGCCCGAAGGTGTACGTCCGGGTTGATATATGCGTACAGTTTGCAGAGATGTTTTGAGCTATTCCTGCCTTCTTCAGCACGATCAGAGCTTGTGCACTACCGTCTTCATCCTCTACAATGAAAGCAATGGATCATTAGTCTTTGGTTCATGTTATCCGGAGTGTTACGTTGCGGCGTATGATCGGTATGGAATATTCGCCGGAACTGGCGCTACATTTCCACGGTATCCACCAAAGGGATATGTACACAGCTCGCACAGAGAGAGATGTGGACATGAAAGCAACTCGAGTGCATTCTAGTGGCAAGCTGCGACAAAGAGTAACAGCCAGCCCATATATTGCGCATCATTCGTCAGGCCGGGTGAATGCGATGCACCACTCGATCCACTGGCGAGGCACGCGCCTCCCAACGACTTGAAAGACATGCTACTTTCTTCAAGGACTCACCTGTAGAGACATGCACCTTTGGAGAGTGCTTTTCGACAGTCCTAAAATGCTGTGAATCCGTCAAACTTGCATCTCGTAGGCCGGTCGACGGTGTCGGTGTTGGCATGCAGCTGGAGTCGACCGCTCCCGCCTCGTCCGAGTCTATGCGTTCTTCAGCCTTCGTCGTCGCCGATAGACATGCCATGCACAGGAGGAAGAGGAAGTGCGCGAGAACAGCGAGCGACTGCGCCGGAAGACAGTGTGTGAGATTTCTAAAGCACAAGCTGATGCCAGAGCCACGACTGGGACCTCCGGAGTGCGTACGGGAAATGCTGGAGAGTGTAGAGTGTATCGTGCCTGATGCACATGTTATGGGAGGCGTACAGAGCCCGTCATGAGATAAGATGGGTGGGAGGGCTTGATGAAGGCAACGAAGAGAATTTGGCGGGACCGCTTCGTTCTCAGCCACTGCCGCACTTGCTTCCTACCAGAATCTTCGTCTCAGCCAGACTCGAGCTGAACACCGTTAGAGCTGATACCGGACACGATGTGGTGAGCATGTCGCTTGAGTGGGTGTGCGCGCCCACCCACAGCGCGATGCACGTCGTTGATACCGACCAAAGCATCCCATAGCAAACACGTCCTCAACGCGCAGGTCGCGATCCGCGCGCCATGCTGCAAGCAGTGGTTCGATTGCGCCGAGTGCCACGCCGAGACGCAGGATCACAAGCTAACGAAGACGACGGAGATGGTGTTCATGTGCAAGAAGTGCAAGAAGGCGTTTCGCAAGGACATGTCGAACTATGACGAGAGCGACGAGTACTGCCCGCATTGCGATAACCATTACGTGCGCGCTATTGTTCCATCTCTTCGTGCTGTCATGCTCAGGGATACTGCAGGTCATCGATGCGAAGATAGCGCAACCTATGCTGGCAGTGGAGGGCGATGACGCTAGAATCGACGCTCGGTGAGTTGTCCTCGCTTGGTTCAATGTCTTTTATGCTAAGCACGTTTCGCTAGCATGTTGAAGGACGAGAGGGCCAAGCAGGATCCGTCACGCTCCCTCTTCGCGCAAACCTTCACAGACCGACTCGGATGACCATTCATGCTGTTCGTCGCCTCATTGCACCGTACCTTCGATCTTGTTCCGCTATCCTTGCTATCAATCAACTTGCGATCTCAGGAGCATCGGCTTAGTCTGACAGATGTCTGGTAGGTTCTGGCGATATGTTCTCCATGCACTGCGGTCAAGCTGGGCGTATCACCGCTGAGCGCGCATCATTGAAGGGAACAGTTGGGTAGCAGCTTCGCGATGTATGATACTATGCCATGCCATCTTGCTGTTAGATATGCGAGGACAGACCCACGAATATGCACAACTCCCGTGCGTACGCATCGAAACCTATTACCATTGACGTGTGCGCCATACTGTTGCAACAAGCGACGTTGCAAGAACAGATAAAGTGAAGCATTATGACAATATATCGCACATTACAAGCGCATGAGTCGTTTTCCCTGTACATTCCATCCGTGTAAGCAACATTAATAGTCAAGGGTACCGTCGGGTAAATCTTGGAATACCCTGGAAACTGTCTCCCTGTACAAGGTCTGCCAACCACTGCCATTAGCACTGCTCCGCACAGGATCAACACAGACCAAGTACTCACCGATCGGCGATGTGAAGTTATGCACGAACGGATGCACGTTCGACGTCGCCCAATTATGCCTCGCCAAATTGCGCTCCGTGATCCCAACGACCCTCACGCCGCCCTCAATCGTCGCGCCCGAGTCTAAACGGCGATTCGGCGCGAATGTCTTGAACGTCGTCTCCGGCGGGCCCACATCTGCCTCGGGGTCGAGCGCGCTCGCTTTGATGAACGCAGGATCCGAGTCGCTCACGAGCGTCGCGTTGCGTGCGGATGTGTACTTGCCCGAGGCGACATGGAAGGTGTGCGGCGGCGCGCTCTTGTCGTGCCCTGGCGAGGTGGGCGTGAAGTACGAGGAGCGCTCGGACTGGTCGAACGTCTGGATCGTGTGCAGCTGCTGCGACTTGTCGCGCGAGGCGTTGCGCGCGTATACTTCGTTGTGGATCGAGCGCGGGAAAAATATCTGAAAGCGGTTAGCTGTCCGCTTATACGATGGGTAGTAGAGGGAGGCGTACGACGAGAGTGATGCCGGATGAGACCATGCAGCCTATCCCCGCAACGAACGCGAGGAACTCCGTGCCGAACCTGATATGATTCGTCAGTTGCGTGTCAGAGGTACATCACGCGTGCCGACGGACTCGTTGTGATTGACGCGCTCGTGCGTAGTTAGGGCGTCGATGCCTAAGATGAGCAGCGGTGCACAGAAGAGGAAACGGAAGAACACGCGGATACGCTGAACACGCAGGCGGTCAGTGCGGCTAGAACCAGAGCATCGATGCATACCCACGTTCAGCTCATTGAATGTCGTGAGACGCACGATGGTGTTGACGTCCACGCGTTGCGTCTTCTGCATGACATGGAATGATCGACGTCAGGCGGCACCCGCAGTATCTGCAACTGGACCCACCAAGCCCCGCAGGAATTTAGGGAACATGTACCTGTCAGACAGAGCATCGTGAGCCTCGCAGGGATGCTGTCTCCGGTGGCACTTACAAGACAGGCATGAACAGCACTGTCAGCAGGAGACTGCCAATGCTGCCCGCGATAAACGAATATGCTTCACTCTGTGTGTAGTCCTGAGAGTCAGACTTGAGTGCAGGTACTGTGCTACCAGACTGACCTTGAGCGGATCGTGGCGCGCGACAATGGTAATGATGGGCATGTATATGACCGCCACGATAGAACCGCCCGCCCATATCTTGAAGTACGCACTGCGAAACCAGTCCTGCTGGACAGAACTGGCATTCACGAGGAAAAGCCAGAAGCAAAGCTCTACCAGAACGGCCACCTCAGGCACAACGCACGAAACTCTGTACAAACTTGCACGAACCTTCTAGATGCGTAACCCTGCGTGCAACGCGGACACCTCAGTCACTTTCGCCGCTGCAAAGGAGAGAATACTCACATCTCCAATCCCCATGCGAACGAAAACAGCATATAGAGCGGAAAGATCCATCGCTGATCTTTCTCCGGCCACAACTCATATGGTGTCGGGATGACTGAAAGCAAGTATTCAAGACATGGTCAGAGCATCTTTACGGAACACGCACTTCCATAGAATGCGACGTCAACATAACCTTGCTTATACTTGAGGGCACAGAAGCCGACGGAATATATAACCAATAATGGTATGCTCGTCAAGTACGTGTACTGAGCCACTCGTCAGACGATGAACGGGCAGAAGGAACATCGGAGCTTACGGTCATGATCCGCTTGAATGCGCCAGAGTAGGGCCCATTATTCCAGCTATCGATAGGCGAAGAGATAAACGAGCAGCCCGGGGACGATCTCGCAATCGTGGTACGCGTACCGCAGACACCTGAACCGGTCAAACCTCCAGAGGTGAAAGAGGAGAAATGCTCCTAGCTGCGCGAGCAGCGTCAATATCCGCCAGGTGTAGTGATGTGGCGAACGCACCAGAACGGAGAGGACAGCCCAGGAAAGCAAGGTTGGCGGAGAGGTATGGCACATCGTCGACTCTGTTTAATAGCACACGGCGGATATGTACATGCACACGCTGACTGTAGGCGGACAGGCTGAAATCGAAGGGAGAGAGAGGAAAGGTGATACCGACAAGTCGGGGAGAAAAGCTTCCGTCATGGTTGCGTCCCCGTTATACTGCGTCGCGGATCTCCCTCGGCCCCTTGAGGGTTCAGGAGCACATGCACCAAGGGGCTGAAGCCATCAATCAAACGGTTGACATCAGTTGGCAAAACCAATGTGCTGGGCTGACGAGACGGTATTGGAGATGATACTCTATGTAGCCGAGCATTGGTGGCGCCTGATGCTGAGTGCGCCATATGGACGCATCGCTATATCGGGGAGCAGATTTCAGAAGTGAGGCAACATACAGTCTTCTGCTCCCGCAAAATGCCAGAGAATTTGATAGATAGATCACTAGCGGTGTGAATATGATACGTATTGAATCTGCTTCGACAACGTACGGCACTATGCTCGACAGTTATGGCAGGATGGCTGCGCACAAATCGGAACACGGCTTCGGCTTGCAAAGGTTGCGAGATCAACCCTTGGAAGGGCCATCAAAGGCTGTTTTGTAAAGGCGGAATTGGAGTGATCTTGCACAGATCGGAGGCGTTTCAGAGGCTTTGCGACAGATCATAACAAGATTTAGCAATCAGCGCTAGCAAACATATCACTGCAAAGAAAGCACCATTTTCCCATGGTAAAAAGGTATAGGAAATCTAGATATTTGTGATATCTTCATTCAATTGCTAAATCTCATCATTTCATCGGTTTATACAGGCACCATGGAGCCAATCAATGAAGAGGAAAGGCGTGAAACATACCTTTCTCATTGCCGTCTTCCAAAGACAACACCTTAGTAGGAAAGGCTTGAATTTCCGATTCAGCTACAATGCATTTCCTGTGACGAAAAATAGTCAATTCTTTGCTGTGATACGATTTATGTCATGTTCTGAAACTCGTAAATATTCAGAGTAGATGTCATGGTCAAACTGCATGAGGGAAACATTACAAATGGGAAAAGCCAGTCCGGGAAAAGCCAGTCCGATGTACTTATGTAGAGGAGTGCACGCCACCGTACACAGCTGCCGAAAGTTTCAACTTCCGGTTCAACTCCGCATTAACACGTGACCCGATCTGTCCACTGTGGCCACCCGGCTTCACCGTCAAGATAGTTGCTCAACGACAGTCAACGACTCTGAAATCAAAATGTCTCTCTCTACGCCAACGTCGGAAGACATTGAGGAGCTGTTACTATCATGCCGCTATGGTGACCTTGACGATATTCGGCAATTCATCGATGGTTTCGGTGCAGACCCAGTCAACGACGCGCGCGATGAGAACGGTAACACGGTCCTGCACATGGTCTGCGCCAACGGACATATAGGTATGTGTACCTCCCACTCGCGCTCACGAACGCCGACCCCGACCTGACAGACGAAGATATCAAACAGAAGCGCTAGAGTATCTTCTCCCGCTCGTGTCGACATCACTTCTGTCAGCACAGAACAATGCACAATCAACGCCGTTGCACTGGGCCGCGCTCAACTCGCATCTCGCCGTCGCGCAAGCATTGGTTCGGTATCCCCAGGGACCCGGCATCAGCCTGCTTGATATCAAGAACGCTGCTGGCCGGTCACCGCTGGGCGAGGCCGAGAATGTGGGCTGGGAGGAGGGTGCGAAGTGGTTCGTCGAAGTGATGAACCTTGACGAGGGTGCGAAAGACGAGGAGGTGGTCGCGGAGGGAACTGAGAACGTTGAGGTGGAGATCCAGGATGCAGAAGGACGTGTGGCCAAGATGACCCTAGGGCCTCGCTCGACAGCGCCCTCAGAAACAAAAAACGACTCTGCGCCGGCGTCGACATAGCCTAAAATTTCCCATCGTAATGCGCCCAGGTATGCTCCATGATTATCTTTGAGCCCGTAGACTTCTAATGTATTGGATAGTGATTGCTGCTGGCCTTGGCTTGGTCTCTGGATCTTGCTGCAGAACGTCTGGCATCTCCGCGATTGCACTGCAAATGTTTCATGTATCAACTAGTATACTCTTACGTCGGAACAATCTTCCTTCTCAATAAAGTTTCCTGGACAGTTGTGGCTTTCGCCATCCGCATTTCTTTTCATGTCTTGTCTTGTCTTGTAGCGTGAACTCACTCCGGCGGAATATTGATGCCGGGCATATGTTCAACATTCCACATGGATCCTTGCACGATGTTACACCTGCGTTGGTGCTGACAACGATCGTCGGTACCGTTCGCTCACGGCTGGAATTTGTCAGATGCCTGTGGCTTTGACCCTTTGCAATTTTTTTTCCATCTTCTGGCCCTGCACCGCGCAGCGTGAACTCTTCCGCGAGGTGGGCATCATGAAGACATCCAACATCGCATATCCTTTGCACAATGTCCACATTTCATTGGTGCCAACGACGATCGTCACCATTCGCTCACGGCTGGAAATTTGCACGTTCACCTCATTGAAGGTTTCCAACAAATCCAAGGAAAGAACAATGACATTGAGAAATGGTACTACAGTACAAAACACAACATTGTTTTATATAGGCATCCATCAGACATACGCTCCACTCGCTGGCAAGTGCTCGCGGAACCCAAACGGGAACGGCGGCGCACGAGCCAAACGTCCTCGAGCGACCCCAAAGGGCCGCATGTTCTCAGTATAACGAGCGAGCGCGGTTGTCATCGACTGAATGTGAAGGACGTGGCATGTGTAAACATGCGAGACTCGAGTTAGTACCTATAGAATAGATCCTAGCTGAGTATGTTCTAAGGAAACAGCCATGTCCGACGCCGCGTTATATACCGCAGAGGTTTAGGGCAGGTTGAGAAAATCTGGTCCGTGCACGCGACACGAGCGATGGCGTGATCACGCGTAAGCGCCTGTGGCTAATACGGTAAGCGCTGGGACGCGTCGGTGGCCACATTTGGGCCACCGCCACATTTGGGACGACCAGGCTGTTGTCGGCGCAAACTATGTGCTGTGTTGTCCAGAATTCAATTGGAAAAGCTTGTAGATGATTCTCGGACATAGGAGAATGGGTAGAAACATATTTGATTGGTACAATATGACGAACTTGACAATAAATATGTGATGGTGATCAGAGTTTGTGAGGACATACACGGCACGGGTCGATCATAACAAATGCTGGTAGTACAGACATTGGAACACCTATCGATACATCTCAACGCATGATGGGGAGCCACAACAGTACCATCCGCCGTTAACATAGAGTAAATGCAGTCCAGAAATAGATGAGAGTTCAGATCAGTAAGGGCAATTTGCATGGAAGATAGATACTTGAGAGAATGCATCAGTCGACGTCCGTTGCTCTGAGCTGCTGCGCGAGCTGCTTCGAGCGGCGAATCTCCTCGCGCATCGTTCTACGCAGTGCACGGCCCTCGAGCCACGCATTGCGGAACTCGAGACGCCGCGTGCGCTCCGCCTCCATCTCAAAGCATGCCGCAAGGTGTTCCGCCGTGTATCGCACTCGAAGCCTCAAAAGCTGCAGCTTCTCACGCGAAAGCTGTCCGAGCAGAGGTTACCCGACAGTCCCACATCAGACCAACGGCGGTCACGCACCTCCAGTCTCCGGACGATATCCGAAAACTTCGTCCAGAATGCTCTGAGCTTGTCCACGTAGTCCGCCAGCCGATGAATTCGCGGCGGACGCCGGCGCATCTGATCCGTAAACATATAGAACGTGTTCAGGTTCCTGTGCAAAATATAAATGCATGAGTCGCTCAATCAAATGGAAGTCTAGCGCAGGGGTATCCCACCGCTTCAGAGAAGACACGATCTGCCAATGCTTATCGAACCAGGCCCGCAAGTCCTGCGACTCCCCGACGCCCTGTTCCTCAGGCGTCTTCCCCAGCTCTTCCTGAATCGCATCCAACACCGATTCAAGGGATGCGCACAGGTTTCTGATCGCCTGTGGGTCCTTCAGGAGGCTGCACGAGCAGAGCGACTAGGTGCCCGGGTTCATACACTAGCTGGTGCTCTTCGTATGGACGACACTTACCATGGCAGCTGCGCGAACCGCATCGCGGCTCTCCTGTGCGCGCTCGATGAGGCCACCCACAGCAAGCGCCTCGCGGAGGTTCGTCTGCGCCTGCAGCGGAGACTGACTGTCATCGTCTTCGTCCGGCCACATGAACTCGGTAGGCGAAGGCGGGAGCGGCACGAACGGCGCACGGGGCATCGGCGGAGGGCCGGCGCCGTCGTACTCATCCAGCGCCAGTACCTCTGAGTACGTGGGCGGCTCTTCCACGCGCGTGACTGCAGAATGGAGCGCGTCCTGCGACCCGCCCCTGGTCGAGCGGAGGACAACCGGAATCGCAGGCGATGCCGTTAGCGGCGTTCTGCGAACGCGAGGCATGAGAGGAGTCAGCGGATGAGATGTAGCACGGGAGACTTGCCTGCGCCACTGGAGGATCTCATAGGACGAAAGCGACGTGCCCGGGCGGCCCTCGGACGAGTCGACGCTCGTCATCGTGGTCGGCGAGACCGAAACGTAACGCGACGCGGAGAAGACACGTGCAGGCGACGCCGCGAAGGAGAAGCGCGTGAGGTCGGATGACGCGCTGTCGTCGGTGGTTGTTGACGGACGCATCAGTGCAGATGAAGGAACAGACAGAGGGGAGAGGGGGAGTGGAGGAGGGGCGAGCTTGCGCAGCCGGCTTGAGAGAGTAAGAGGGGGCGGGAACGGCGCACCGGTCTGGCTTCTCGTTTCATATATGAGCCCCAATGCGTCACCGGCGGCGTCCCCTGCCCCGACGCCCTCCGCACACCGATCGCGACCCGGAGAATCCAGCTGATCATGCGGAGAATGCGGGCGTGTTCGACGCCAATCACGCCAAGGCAATTGAGAGGCCTTCAGGGGTGCCACGGCGAAATGTGAATCAAAGACAGATGGAACGGTGGAACGCCTGGTGGTGAGCATTCTCGCGGTGACGAGAGTGTTTCTTTTAGCATGTGCAGCGGCGGCTTGGTCTAGAAGACGGCTGTATAGCTCCATGGACCCGGAACGAACGCGCGTACCGGCGGACAGTCTTGAGGAATCGTGCTGCAGATCGAGGATGTCTTCGATTGGCTTCGGCGATTCGCATAGCGATCTCTCCTCAGAAGTGGACGTGGTCGCAGTCAAGAAGGAGCGACTGGGTAGCTGGAAGAGCCCGAGCCCCCGAACAAGGCTCGTCTCGCGGGCCGCAGCGCTGAAGGGTGAAGACGGTGCCCGAGTTAGCACGATGGGGGATGCGAGGGGCTGGCCTGCCATTGGACGATTTCTATACGTGGACAGCTGCAGACCCGAGAACGACAAAGGCGGAACTGCTCGAAGGACTGAGGATAGGCGCGCAGCGCGGATGCCCGCAGCACAAGAAGATCGCCGGCATATAAAGCGCTATGTGGGTCCAAGGCGGTCCACTTCGAGCTAAGTACCCCTGGAATGGACAATAAGGATGCCACTAGAAGCGACAGACATCAGGACAGCGATATGCCCCGACGACGAAGTACAATACCGTCGCTAGTGCCCGAGCACTGAGCGCCCTAGCGGGCGCTTATATGGTGTGGTTTCGGTCGTCGTGCTCAGTCTTGTTCCACAACCTGCACAGCCCGCTAGGTGCTAGTCGTGGTCCAGATGATGTATTTTAGATCAGGATATGATATGACGCGAGACCGCAATCAACAGAGATCACCCGTGCACTTCTGTCTCATATCCGAAAAAGATGCCAAAACGTTGATGAGACACTTGACAGGCGATTCCCAGCACACAGAGGACGTACTGATTTCACGAGTCAACTTTTACAAGGGAGTAACCAAACGGCCGTGCGGTAAGGCAACACGTTGGAAGCGGAGTGGTCCGCGGGTTGACAGGATTGGCGACCCGCTGCCTCTTGCCATACTAAGCCCAAAGAACGCCACGATTTCGCCTTTGAGGATTGCAGCCAGGCACTTAGCCGCAGGCGAAAGGAGCTAAATGAAGGTCCTTGTATGCGTGCCGTGGGTCCAATGACAGCAAAATGAAACAGTGCACCAGGCGACATCGGCATTGCCTTTCGTGCAGAACGGTGCCAGCAGAGAATCACCTAGACACCATTTCTATAAAAAAAATTGTTGCTCTTCACGTAGCCTCGTTTGAACGATAAAGAACTGGACATTCTGGATGGCAATTACAATACAGGCAACGAGGCAACGCGTGCCTAAAACGGATAGCTCAGTCGTATAGCAACGATAATGCGAAATGTGTTTGACTTACCGACGGCCAAGAGAAAGTGCAAAAGAAAGAAAAGAAACAAGTGATCACCGCGAACGCAGCGACAGCCTGGCCTTGTTACAGTCCACTCCGACAGGCCAGCAGCAATCTTATAAACAGAGCCTCGAGCAGGTGTGATGAAGAGCTTCTGCTGAACCTGGCAAATCCCGACTTCTTAACAGCCAGAACAGAGAGGATGAAACGATGCGAGGATGGTGCTTAAAAGTCTTGTTAGCAGCAGAGATCAACGAGGTGGTTCAAACTCAGAGTTCCCACGGTAACAACTTGATCGTACAAATTTCGTACGTCTGCCTACTACTATAGCTTAGTCTGTTTCGTTCAACGTTCGAACTTCTTCAACATTTATCAAACGTCTTCTCCTTGAATGCGAAGGCACCGTTACGATATGTAGCGCTCTACCATCTCTGGCACGACTTCCTTGATCGTCCGCGGCCTGTCCATCTCAAACTCGAGTCTTGCAACTGGAAGGAGGACGCTTGAGCAACTTCAATCTGGTACGCGGTCGAGTATACTCTGGCCTACGTTTCAACGCAAATTGACAAATATTGTGGCTAGCATTTATCATCGTGGCTCACCCGCAGGCCTCATGAGAACCCAGTCGCTGAACGCAAGAGCGATTCTAACTTTGGTCGACGAGCAGCCATTATTGAGGCCGTTTGGCAACGTTGCATCGGCTTGATTTAGAGGAGGCTTTGTATGTAAGACTTCTGTTGCTGCCGAGCGCCCGCCGTTATAAAAGCTATCCATATAAAAGCTATCCATCTCAAGTCATGCGAACGCATCCGAAATTTAGTACATTTCATGTAGTTTGCTGACAAAATATGAACAAGCCAGTGCCCCAGCTGGACTACAGCAAGTCTGAAGAGGTAAAGAATGCACTCTGCGTTCTGCGGCTTCCGACTCCGCAGGACACGATACTTTCAATGGCGTTGCTTTAAGGTTGGTAATTGACGCTACGACACGCATATTCCTCGTGGTCCGGTCCTCGCGTTGTTCTCGCATCATATAGATTGTTCATCAGACCACCTTTGTAGACGGCCGTGCGGTCTGAAGCAACATGGTGATTGTCGCTCTCAAACATTACTTCGCATGTCCAAGTGCTGAAGTTTCTCCGACATACTCTGGATGATAGATGTGGGATTTAGACTTTAATCGACAGAAGATAATCAGATATGTGGTAAGCTGTCCTCTGGATTCACGCATAGCCAACGAGGCAACATCCGTCCGGGTCTACTTATCTCGCGCGTCTCGATACCTCCACATCAGCATGCAGTTCTCGGCTACAATATCGATAAGTAAAAGCACCTTCTCGTCCACCTTCTTAGAATTGACAACGACGTCGATTCATCTGCCACACAGCTGCAGAAGGTCGCTCAAGCATGTGCCAATCTGCTTCCTACCCGGGTCGAGGCCTTGTCGTGCCGTAAGTTGCTCAGCAGGAATTTGGAAGGCGATTCTGCCCCTCGAGTTGAAGGTGTCCGACAGCTGCACCAAAACAGCGTGAAGTTAGCCACATACGGTCGGAACAATAGATTATCTGCATGATCATCCATCCCAGGACATCCCTCGTGCCTTTCGCTTGCATCGCCTGATGCATGCACTTTGTGATATATGAAGGAGTGAGTCATCGCACTACAATATCTTAATTTGATGACCACAGTCCTGTCAGCGCAATATTCTGCTCATTTGGATCTCGTACAGAACGCTCACAAAACGAGCATCATGCAGCCCTACGCCCACGAGCCTAATTTCCCAGTCACTAGTCCCTCGGGACATCCTCACCCTCTTCCAAGTGGAATCCCGGACACCACTTCGGTCCCTCTCGCATCCTCATCATCCATATCTTCATCGTCTGTCACATGCTCTCCATTTTTCAGTCGCAAAAGAGGGGTGCAGGCAGCCGCGAAACGCCGAGATGCATTTCTTGCACGGCTGAGACGTGCAAAAGCCATTGTATCTAAGTTGTTTCATCGCTTGTTACCGAAACCACCAGCGAAACCGTCCGCGAAAGAGGCTCAGATAGGCAAAGAGCCTGTATCCCCTACCGTCCCACAGTCGGACTCGGGCGTGGATCATTTTCCAGTCGAAAACAGTTCCACGGTACCCAGCTCGAATACACTTACCGATACTTCATACCAACCTACGTCGACGCAGACAAATGTAGATCTGCTGGAATCGTAAGTGCTGCGATTAAATAAGGGTCAATTAGCCACTGAGACTGGTTTAAGGAAAGAGGCTCAGATAGGCAAAGAGACTGTATCCCCTACCGTCTCACAGTCGGACTCGGGCGTGGACCATTCTCCTGTCGAGAAAAGCCCCACAGTATCCGGCCCGAATACACTTACAGATACTTCATACCAACCTACGTCGACGCAGACCAAGAACTCCGGAACGCAGACATTCGCGTTAATCATCGCAATTGATGACTACAAAGGACGTCCCCTCCGAGGATGCGTCAACGACGGCGAGGCTATGTACCAGTATTTGCGTACCAAACTGTCCGTCCCCTCCTCGAACACCCTATTTTTGAAAAATGGGCAGGCAACTGCAGGTGCCATAGAACGTGGGTTTCGAGAGCACCTCATCATGAATCCACGCATTCAAACCGATGACCTCATCCTCTTTTTCTTTGCTGGCCATGGTACGAGTGAATATGCCCACACAGACTGGCCGGAGGAGTACCGAGGTGACATGGAATGTATATGCCCTCAAGATATGGATTTCACCGCCGTTCATGGCATACCTTCCATCAAGTTGAATGCGTGGTTCGCAGAGTTGGCTAGCAGAAAAGGACAGAACGTCGTGCGTATTTTCTAATTGGGCAATAAAGAGGGGTTCGTTGAAGATTCACGTGTGCTCTCCGATAGGTCGCGATTTTCGATTGCTGTCACTCGGGTAAAATGTCTCGCAATATGATCCCATCGCCTGCACATCGTCTCTATTTGCCTCCTGATCATGCCAAACTCCCCTTCACTCTCGACTCCGATTCACTTAAATGGGTATCCGAAGAATCCTCGAGGAAAGCAGGAGCGATCAGACCTACATGTTTTGCATACGATGCATTAGCATCACACATCCTTCTTAGTGCCTGCAAGCAGGATGAACTGGCACAAGAGACAATGGTGGAGGATGCATCAGGTTATGAGGGTCGTAACATACCTGCGGAAAGAGCGGTCGAAATACCTAAGACAAAAGCACTACCACAGGAAGCATTGGATAAGCCACGTTCTATCTACCGCGGTCATTTTAGCAAGGTCCTCATCGACAAACTATGCAGCATTCAGCCAGGCAGTCCATCAGAGAGCACTTATCGGGAGTTGATTGACACTTTGCATCCACTATCGGGCAGCCAGCATCCACAATGCGGGGGAGCCAATCAGCACCGCATTGTGTGGAGCGTATTCTCACGAGACGATGCCACTTGCGGTTATGACATCGAGGTCGCTCCCGAGGCAGACCAGTTGATTGTGGCTGCAGGAAAGATTGTTGGCGTCAGGGAAGGCATGAAGTTCGATATCGATCCAGGAGACGGCTCAAAGGCCTTGCAAGGTTTCAAGATCACCGAAGTCAGGCAGCTGCAGTCCGTATCCGACGCTTGCGCGTCCGCTCAATATTCGATGGATTACATTCGAGACAAGGTCACTAGAAGGGCTCGAGCGGTGTTCATAGCATGGAAGCTCACACGATTGAATGTATTCTGTGAAAAGCAAGCCGAGGAAATTCTAGGGGAAGATCAAGCATTCTTGCGCGAGCAAACCATCTCCTTGATGAAAAAATCAGCGGCCGATATCGGTATCGACTACGATACGGGAAGCAAGCGGTGGATTTTGGAACGACTGGCTCCCCGTATGAGCAAATACGCAAAGCAAAAAACTCCTTTCAACGCCGCAGCCGGGGAGCTATGGAAGATTTGCCGAAGTATTGCCCGGTTCAACCATCACTTGTTGCCGTCGATTACACCGCTTTCGAATATTACGCTCGAGCTGCATCACCTGAAGCGAGTAGACGGTCCATTCGGAACCTACTTCGACTCAGAAAGGAAGATTGAACTCGATCGTCGACATGAAGAGCAAGTATTGGGGGAATTCGTCGTGTATGAAGATGAATTCTCATCGGACGAGTCATACTACGGAGTCAACATCACAAATAACACGAATTACGACCTTTTCCCGTATTTATTCTATTTCGATCCAAACGATTACTCTATCACAGTGAGTTCCATTCAATCAGGGGAAGTTGGTCTAATCGTCCGCCAGCAATTCTATCTTTCCGAGGAAAAAATGGACCCCCCGCTCAAGAGGCACAGTTCGTTCCAAATCGGCTACGGAAAGCGGTGGACGTCGCGCGATGCCATTCAACTCACGTTGACAGATGGCATGTCGGAATCCGCGTTCTTGAAGCTGTACGTTTCGACAGTATGGGTAAAAATGGATGATCTTCCACAGCATTCGCCTCTATCCTCGATCGGGCGCGGTGCACAGGTAGTCAAGCTGCCGGTTGAGGAGATGTGGGGTGCCTGCAGTTATGTTCTCACTACGTGTCAGAACAAACTGGCAAAATTATGAGAGAACCGCTGTGAGTAAGCTGGTCTGTTGCCCTTCTTGAAGCTCGATTGATTCACCCGATATCATTCAGGAAGATTGGGTCCATTATTGTGGTGCAGACACTTCCAGTGTTCAAGCGCGGTTGGTTGAAGATCTTGACTGCTGCTGTGTGTAATGATATGCGAAGGAACGATGCAGCACTGGCTCGAAAGAAATATTTCTCCACAATCGATTTGCAGTCCAGTTGGCAGTCACTGACGAAGCCGTTGAATTGTGGAAGTCGTGTGACTGGGCCCAGCAGTGACAATTGCGCTGCATATACTAACCGCCCAATCAGTAATGCGACAGGGACCACAGTGCAGGCAGTCCGTGCTCGAAGAAATATATGGAAAACAAGCTGTCATCTATCATGATGTGGATTCGATGCCATCCGAGCCACACTGGCTGCTGCGCCACCTTGAGCGTCACACAGTATGACAGTAGTTCACGTGATGAGTGACGCGTGAAGCACTCTCGCGTGACACGACGCGGTTCTCCTCGAACATTTTACGACAAGGTTCTCTGGGATCAGTGTGAGCACCACGCAGGTCGTTCCCTCTCGATGCTGCATGGCCAACTCTTTGTGGATCAGTGTGGATCGCAATGAGACAGCAGCTCTAACTGGCTCAATAGTTGCTTGTTCATTCTAATTTATGCATCATGAGTCCAGTGCAAAGTGCGTCACCTTGTCAAAGTTGTCGAGCACAGACAAGCCATCCAAGCATGCTTCCATGGGGCCTCTAGACATCGGTGTGGCCTGTTGTCCATGCTATTGACAGAATACGTAACATATCAAGAATCACCAGCAATCTTCTGGGTTCCTGTCCTGATTTCAGCTGGCTTGTGCTCATTGCTGGCGATCTCTGTCTCGACGGATGCTATCTTCGAGACGAAGCATGCTTTGCCATCATCCTACTTCGTACGTCACATCTCAGCAGGCCTTCCCTCCCCGTGCACGATCTTAGGGCTCGATCGACACCGTCAGAGAAGCTGTCTGACGTCGAGGATGCAATCTTCAGTCATGACTCGACATGTCGCACGGACAAGTGCTGCTCCATGTCAAGAGGAGGACACGTTGAACATACCAGTGCCCCTCTAGGCTGCTAGCGTGCGCGAAGCTAATCAACGCGATCTGCCACCTCCCGCCTGGCACTCCACCTTCCCTGTACTTTTGTGCCCAGGACATGTCGATGGGACGTAACAAGGGTCTCGGTACTCGAATCCGCGCGCTTCCCTGGGTGTGGTGCTCAGAGTTGAAGGCGGCGAGATTGCCTTACGTGGGTGCCATCAGCAAGGTCAGAACTTTCTCTGATCTGCCTGTCAAACCCAATCGCGTAAGCTTAGTGCGCGAAGGCCAGTTTCCGACATCGCAATTTCGTACAGACTGCAGCCGTCGAGGTTCGACTGGTGCGACATCTTCTTCCTCGTCACAATCACTCTTCTGTCTACTCCACTCATTCTAGACTCCAACGTTCTGGATTATCAAACTGTCAGACTGACTGCGCTCAGATTGTGCATCTGGTTCCTGTCCCTGGTGGCGCTTGTCGAAGAGTTCTGGCCAATGCACGTATGTTTCACTGTTACAGATCGCAACTTTCAGTGTCAAGCCGTCAAGAGGAGGAATCGGATCTTGACCCGAGAGCTCCGCTGATGCTTGCGTTGAGGTTTCATGGGGAGCAACCCCCGGACTAACACCGATATTTCCTGTTCATGAGGTGCCAGGTCGTGGGTTTTCTTCATCGCCGGATTTCGAATATGCACAGAATGCCTCCTGTTTTTAGCTTCAAGCGCAAAGTTGTAATGATAGAAGTCGCTGAAACTCGTAGCACCTCGATCGAGGCACAGCATCGTCCTGGAGTGGCTCCTTTAGGCGTGTCGTGATGATCATTTGATGTGTCGGAGTCTCCTCTGGTGAGCTGGCCATATGGTAGTACTATCCAAATACACCTCCTTATTCGTGTGCAAAACGCACAGGATTCGCACCGAGCCCAAAATAGTACACCAGCCTCGGCAGGCAGACCTACGAAATGCGAGCGTGGGATAGTTCGACATGACAGACTCCTTTCTATCTGCATAGTCTGCGCTAGGCGGTCCACTCCTCCAGACGAGCACGCATGCCGGTTTCATATCATGCTCCAGCCTCCTACTGTTGCTCTCGGTTTCTTCTGCGGGTTGACATGGCCGCATCCGCAACCACTCACCCACCAATGCCGATTTCCCCGAGCCCGAGAGATGCGGATTGACACGGCAGCCCCAGGCCTTCCGAGCCAAAGTCTCCGTAGGTTAGCTTGGAATCCAGGTGCTAGTCTCGAGCTTGAGCTTGTACCCTCGTCCTTCGTCTATCTCTGGACATCATGCATGATGCATTCGGCTCCTGGCATGAAAACACAGTCGCCCATGGTTCTGCATGCGGCGGCCCCACGTGGATGTGACTTGGGCTCAGGAAACGCTAGCCCGAAAGCGCAGCGTAGCCTCCAGGCGCCGTGCCCGACGTCAACTACCTCCGCGTCCATGTCCTCGCTGACAGCATCGCGTGGCGATCCTGGGCGCGCATCAGGAATTCGCGCCGCGACGATCTTCCAGCAAGCATTATGTCCAGTCTTTGACATTCTGCGCGCGATCCGCATGCCCAACCAGGAGGGAAGTTCACGCGGAAAAAGAGGCAGGCGGGCCGCGCGAAGCTCTCCCGCCGGCAGTCCCATCTGATGCTCGTCAACAGCTCGCAAGTTATGTGCGATTGTGCGGGCTTCTGTTCGGCTCGCGTGCGCAAGAGATGCATGTTCCGGCTCCGTCTCTCGATACGCGCGTTCGCGGCAGAAGCATGTGCGGAGCGGAGGGCTACTGGTGCGCTATCAGTGATCCGTCGCTCGCTGAACGACGAGTTGCGGATACGCGCGAAAATTCCCCTGCTTTCGGTGGAGACGAGTCCTGCGCGGACCCGGAGTTCCGTGGTGGTGGGATGGAGTTTGACAAGGAGGTAGCAGGGCGGAGAAAGGATGCGCTGAGTCGGTGTTCCGGGCGCAAGGACTTCTTGCCCGAGAATGAGTCAGCGACCCAGTCTTCCGCTCATCGATCATCGCACCGACTGACCTCCAATGAAACCTCAAACTTCAGTCATCCTGCTATCTCTTGTCCTTGCATCGAAGGGTATGCATGATCAATGGACTCGCGTCTAAGCTGGTACTCTCCTTGTCCCAGGCTTCTGAGCTACCTGGATACAAATTCTTCCTGCCCAGTTCTTCGCAATCCTGTGAAGTTGCTTCTGAGTTGTGCAGTGTCTTCCGTGCTTCGATGGACTTGTTCTGTCTTATACGTATCCTTGGGAATGTCATGCAAAGTTGAAGGTTGTCTCGATGGTGTCTGCGCCAACGAATGGAGCTCCTGTACTCACATATTGAGGCTATGCTTTGTTCGGGAAGACAAATGTTGCTATGTTTGCTAGCAGCTTCCCTGTCGTGAATAGACGATGACGAATAAGCAACACTTGATGGCATATTTGCATGATTGTGCATGTCCATCGACGTGGCCCTGACTCACGAAGCAGTGAACAAGGATTGTCTGACATATCGACGGTATCTGACATTTCATGTTCAAGAGCACGTAAACGGACGTTCTCATCGCATTTACTATTCGAGGAAATTGGAGTAACGAATGCACATTGGAGGAACAACACCAGCACTCGACGCCATCAGTCTCTTCCTAGGACAACACAGAGTTTGCCGTCGAATTGCCTCCGGAGGCTAGAGACGGCATCTTGTTCTCCTAATAGCATGAGAAAGAGAATCCTGCTGGGGACGCTCCGCTGTTGTGCGAAGATCTCCAGCGATCAGTGACTAACCTCGCACTAGATGCGCAAACCTGCGGTGGAGCACTGCACAGCGTCTTATTCGGGACTATCATCGACGCTCTGAGCGGAAGCGCATGGGTTGAGCCCAGATCCAAGGCGATCTGCTCATCAAACAGCAAACAAGAGGATCTCCGCAATGCCAGCCTCCGAGTATGGGAGACTCCCTCCGGATGACAGCAGTAATTAGGGACGTTGTCTCTCCAACTCGCAGTCGCCCGCATTCCGTCCGGCGTATCCTCCCATCACCCGCAGTTCGTACGCAATCAGCGCAAGCGACACAGGAAAGGCAGACGAAGCTGTTGTTTAGCAGCATCCTTGCATAAAGCGGAGGAAGGGGAAGTAGATTGACGCGCCGGAAGTAAATTAAATGAATTCATAGACGAATTTCGAGCTAAATGAAATCGCGGAGGATGCCGTTAATGTCCCGTTTTGGGAGATTTCTGCGACGCCACAAACTGCCAAATCCGGGGAAAAGACAGGATCCCGGCAGCAAGTCAACCTCCACCCACCGACAGACATGGATATTTTCCCCAATTCTCCTTCTCTCTCCGTCTCTTGCTCGAGTCTCCGAACCTGTCTGATGAGCGCTGGCTAGTCTGTTCTTGTCTTGGACTGTCCGGATCTGAGAATATCTCCCGGGAACTGGCTGTCTGCGTATATATACTGGTGGGCATCTCTGGTCTCAGGCAGCACACACCGCAAGGTCTTCAACACAAAAGTCCTCTCATCTTACATACTCTAGCACTATGGGCAACGGACACTCCTCTTCGCTCGACATGTATGCTCGCGACGGCGCAAGCAGCATGCATCTCAAGCCTCCAGTGGTCTCGCGGAAACGATCTTCAGCCAAACTCTCTGCTTTGACTCTTGGCTGCACCTCTGCTGGCTCGTTCGACAACTACTCCGACCATTATCACGACCATGGCTCAAGCACAGCAGCTAGCGACCGCGACATCAACGAGAAACGTGACCGGATCCCAGAACTACACGAGAAACGAAGCTTTGATCCGCCTCCGCTCTATGCATACTCGACTTCCGCCATCGACATCCTCGAAGACTGCGCGTCGTCAGCATACAAGGCATTTCTCAAGGAGTACCCCGAGTACCAGCTCACATGGATGCTTGACGCACTCCGAAGGAGCGATTTCTCGAGACTTGATCGCAACGGGGAGACATACGTCGACTACATGGGCGGCTCTCTCTACCCTGAGAGCCTGATCCGCGTCCACACTGGCTTCCTGCATCGCAACATTCTTGGAAACACGCACTCCGTTAGTAACTCGTAAGTGTCAGCCTCCCTCCCTTCATTCTCAGATGTTGGCACGGACATGCAATATTCCCTAATATGGAGGCGGCGGATGCACGTCCTCCGCTTCACCGTATACATGCACGCATACAGCCGGCGTATCCGCATGGTGCTGCATGCGCCACACGTTCTCCATAATCTCTCGCGTCACTGCCGGCCTGTGCTGACTAGCCGCTATCTCTCGTAGGTCAAAATTGTCCTCAGCATGTGCAAACGAAGCACGCGAGGCTGTTCTCTCGTTCTTCCGCGCACCACCAGGATACACCGTTGTCTTTACCGCAAATGCCACCGGAGCTCTCAAGCTCATTGGCGAATCCTTCCCGTTCAGCGAGGACAGTTGCTTCGTGCTCGGAGCGGACTCGCACAACAGCGTTCATGGCATCCGGCAGTTTGCCTTGCAACGAGGAGCGCAGATCTGCTACATCGACTCGACTGACCATGGAGGCCTCGAAGTTTCTGAAGCTAAGGTAATAACACGCTTTTGGCTGGGTTTACTTTTGATTTACATTTATTGCACAGTCGGTCCTCTCCCGGAATCGGCCAAAGAACAAGCACGCATCTCCCTGTCTCTTCGCCCTCACCGGCCAATCGAACATCTCCAATTCCAAAAACTCGCTCTCGCTCATCAAATATGCGTCCTCGCAGGGCTACTACACATTGCTCGACGCAGCCGCCCTCGCGCCCACGTCGGTGATCTCACTCGCGGAGACGCCAGTGGATGCGATGGCGATCAGCTTCTATAAGATGTTCGGATTCCCGACAGGTGTGGGTGCGCTCGTGGTAAAGGAGGAGTTCCTCGCGCGGCTCGAGCGGCCATGGTTCGCGGGTGGGACGGTGGACGTCGTGCAAGCACCGGGCACGATCGTCACGATGACGTCGGAACTGCACGAGCGATTTGAGGTGTGTGCTCCCTGTTCAGTGTTTGTGTTCTCGACGCTGACGCCACGCCACAGGATGGGACGATCAACTATCTTAACCTGCCCGCAATCACGGATGGCCTGCGGTTCTTGTCGGCGTATCTGCCTTTCCTGCCGCTACGGCTATCGACGCTCATGCACTACCTCGTCGACTCGCTCTCCGCGCTCACGCACGACACAGAGGGCACGCCTGTCGTACGCATCCTCTCGCGAACACCGACACGGCGGCTCAAAGCCGTCGGCGAGCAGTCGGACACGGGCTCCGTCGTATCGCTCATCTTCCTCTTCGTGAGTCATTCTCGTCAGTCTTGTTAGTGCTGCTGCTGACTCAGTCTCCAGCCATACGGCGCGATGATGCCAAACACTTTCATCGAGTACGCGGCATCAAGCCAGAATGTCTCCCTGCGGACAGGGTGCATGTGCAACCCTGGAGGCGCGGCGGCGATCCTCGGGCTACGAGACGCGATGGCGGCGCTACCGACGGATGTGACGCTCTCAGCGTTCGAACAGCACATGGGCCACGAGCTCGGTGTCGTGCGCATCAGCCTCGGACTCGCAAGCGACTTCCGGGACGTCTGGCGCGTCGTGCGCTTTGCAGAGATGATGGCGAGCTCGACTGCGCGTGCCGGACTCTGGGAGCAGTGGCTCGGGGCCAAGGGCGAGAGCCACTAAGTGAGCGGCGAGCAGTGGGACGACATCATGCACACACGAACTATCGGACGGACGGACGGACGGATGGATGAAAAGCCTATGTTTATTCTGGCTGGATTTGTATTCCTATGTGTACTCTGCATGTATCTTGCGCTGCGTGTATTGTCCCCCTTTACTTTACTGTATCATCAGCTAGTGGCATAGAATTCAGTTCTACCAAACTGTGCAATGTGTGCAAGGGCGTCTTTTTCCCACTTGTGCCCGGAATCTGAAAGGTAACTCGGTGCTCAAACTGCTTACACTTCTTCGCTTACGTTCATCTTCCGAGTGAGAGGGTACACTAGGGTACACTAGGGTACACGAGGAAAGATGGCACCTTCCACGAAAGTGTTCTTTTCCGAAGTCCATCCGGATACCCTAAGGGCAACGATCAGAAAGACGAGAAGCGGTGTGCCTGTAAATATTGGCAGGAAGCATCACGGCCATTTATCTGGTCAATAAAGTTGCACAGCATAGCACAGCAATATCTTCCAGCGGCGAGAAAGCGCGGCGATACGTAACTGTCAGCTACCCATTCTCAGGAAGACTTCGTCAGCCAGCGCGAAGCTTGGGAACAAGCATGCCTAGTAATATGCTAGGTACAAGGTATCCGAGGAGGCCAGTCATCTGCTGGCATGTTAAGCGAGCTCACCCAGCCGTGTCTCTTACAGTGAGACGCACACTCTGCGAGATAGGGAAAGCATTGCATATGTATACTAAGGCCGAGAATGGATGAGGAGTCCCGTGGAAAGGTAAGATAATATGGTGTGCGATGCATTACTGTCGCGTGATGGGGGCGTCAACAGCTACAACAGGGTAACAGATGCACGACAAACCTTAATAAACTTCGCCATGAACTTCCTGTGATGGGGAGGACAAGAATTTGAAGAAATGTCGCAGTCAACAACAGGATAAGGGACAGCCTAGGATAAAATTGCCACGCACTTGTGAAACTCTGTACGCAGCAGGTCGTTCACGAACTGCCCTGAGCGCTTTTCCTTGTCCCGCGCATTCATTGCCTGATTCTTGAATATCAGGTCTACCCGGACGCACGGAAGACGGTCAGTAAAACATGCTAACAGATATGACTATACACGTACCGTCGTCCCACCGCCGCTTTACCGCGAACGTCCCCGGCACCGTTGTATTTACACCGGTTGGATTCTGCCCGAGTGCTGCAGCAAGGTTCAGCAGCGGGTTCGCGGTGGCGATCTCTGCATCGCGAGCGGCAGCTGCAGATGCAGACTGCTCGTGCTCCTGCCGTGCTTTCTCCTCTGCTCTCTCACGTTTGATCTTTTCGAGTTCTCGCATCAGCTCTGCGGCATCGTCCTCCTCGTCCTCGTCACTCTCGTCTCTGCAATTGAAGGAGAGGTTGGAGTATGTTCAGTCAGGAGGATGATGCATGCAATGAGACGGCATACGTACTCCTCTTCCTCCTCCTCCTCTTCATCCTCCCTCTCTCCTTTCTCACTCTTCTCCTCGTCTTCATCGTCTTTATCCAGCTCAATTGCTTCCTGCAGCAGTTTCCTCCGTTTATTCGCTTCATCTTCCTCCCCATGCCCGTTTTCCACTGCAAGCGGGGGCTTTCCTTCTGCCTTACGTTTCTTGTCGCGCGCCTCCGCCTCTGCAGCTAACAGGTCCGCTCTCAAATCACGTTTAGCAACCTCAGCCATTGACGTCTGACCCGGTTGACTGCAGATGAACGATGTAGACCAGTGAAGATCAAGTATAGGAACGAAAGAATGATTGACTTGCCGGAATTTGAGCTTGGTATGCGCAGCCATGTCCCGCACAGAGAACTGGCGGGACCCTCCCTTCACATCCTTGGCTTGCGCCGGATCCCATGTCGGTCTGTGTGCTGTGGACATTGTTCGTCGATGGTGATGGTGAGCAGGTGAGAGCGGTGGCTGAAACGAACGAAGTGATGGTCAACTAATACTGCCAGATAACTCGTCGATAACCTCTTTATCAATGCAAATAAGCGCTTAACTAATCTAAACTGAAACACGTCGTCGTACATGTCCACTACTGCGAACACGGTTCAGATCCACTTGGTCTCTACAGCTATAGATTCACGAAGGACTGGCTGAAATAAGCTTTGCATTCTGCTCGGTCTGCAGCCGTATACGAGGAACTTCGGTGTCCAGCCGCGGCCCGAAGGCAACTGTGAGTATTGAAGTGCGCCGTGCAGCGGTAGACGAGATTCTGAGCTTCGGAATGATGTTCATCGCATACAGAGATATTTCGTGAACGTACTACTGGAGTTTGTGCTAGTCTCTGACGGATGTCCATGGAATTCCTCTCGCAAACGTACATCGCCCTTCGTGGGCCTACTGGCGCCCCACAATCTCCTGCGGATACCATCGCTCGGCTATCCGACCGGCTATCACCTTCCACCCTCCTTGCAGATCGTCGTGCTGCTGTTCTCTCTCTTAAAGGTCTCTCTCGCGACCACAAAGCAGACGTAGGCGAGCGCGCGCTCCAGGGATTGCTCGACGTACTCCAGAACGATGCCGAGATCGACGCTGATATTGGCAAAGCCGTGCTCGAGACCCTGAATATCTTGTGCGAGGTAGACGACAACGCAAGTGCACAGGCCCGTGAACTTGGCTTCAAGCACACTGATCAGGTCCTTGCGGACGAGAAAGTCGCTCATAAACTCTTCGCTCTGCTCGCAGACACATCGTTCTATCTCCGCCTTGCTGCTCTGCAATTTTTGGCGACGCTCCTGCAGAACCGTCGGCAGGTTGTACAAGCCTACTTCTTGAAGGCGCCAGTGGGTCCTACCAGCTTCGTTGCCGTGTTGGAAGAGAAGAGAGAAATCATTCGACATCGTGAGTATCATCTAATGCACGTTCCTCCGTTTACTATGCGCTTGCCCACCGGACGGAGCGGCAGGGCAATTATGCCATGTTATGATACTCTATAGTCC